>NW_026975183.1:0-139937 GCF_030014295.1 Loxodonta africana | reverse complement strand
AGAGTAGGGTTAAGGTTAGTGTTCGGGTTAGGTATAGCGTTAGGGTTTGGGTAGGGGTAAGGTTAGGGTTAAGGCTAGGTTTACGGTAAAGGGTAGGGCTAGCTTAGGGTTAGATTTAGAGTTGGAGTTAGTGCTAGGGTTTAGGGTGATGGTTATGGTCAGGTTTAGAGTTGTTGTTAGGGTTAGGGTAGAGTTAAGGTTAGGGTTAATTTAGGGTTAGAGAAAGGGTTAGGTTTAGGTCTGGGTTAGGTGTAGGATGCGGGGTAGGGTTAGGGTTAGGGGTTCATGGGAGGGTTAGTGTTAAGTTTCCATTAAGCTGATGTTTTAGGGTGTTACTGTTAGGGCTAGGGTTAGCATTAGGTTTAGGGTCAGGGCTAGAGTCAGGGGATAGTTAAGGCTTAGCTTTACTTTCAGGGTTAGGGTTAGCCTTAGGTTTAGGGTGAAGTTTAGGTTAAGGATGAGGGTTAGGGTTAGGGTTAGGCATTTGGGTTAAGGTTAGGGTTAGGTTTAGGATTAGGCTTAGGGTTAGGGTTAGGTGTTTGGGTTAATGTTAGGGTCAGGTTTAGGGTTCGGCTTAGGGTTAGGGCTACAGCTGGGGTAAAGTTTAATTGAAGGGTGAGGGTTGAGCTTAGGGTTAGCGTTAGGGGTTAGGGTTAGAGCTTAGGTTAGGATTAAGTGTAGGGTTAAGGTTAGGTTTAGATTTAGGGTTAGGGTTAGTGTTAGGGTTAAGTCATGTTTAGGTTTAGGGCTAGGTGAAGGTTATAGGTAGGGTTAGGTTAAGGGTTGAGGTTAGGTTTAGATGGTAAGATGAGGGTTAGTGCTAGGTTTCCATTGAAGCTGAGTGTGTAGGGTAAGTTTTAGGGTTAGGATTAGGGTTAGAGTTAGGGTTAGGGTCAGGGTTAGTTTTGAGTTTAGAGTTAGGGTTACGTTTATGGTACGGTCAGGGTTAGGGGAGATTTAGTGTTACGTTTAGTTTTAGGGCTAGGGTTACAGAGAAGTTTATGTGAAGCGAGAGGGTTGGGGTTAGGGGTTTGGGTTCAGGTCAGAGTCAGGGTTAGGGTTAGGTTTAGGGTTAGGGTTACGTGTAGTGTTAGTGTTAGTTTTGCTTAGGGTTCGGGTTTGAATGAAGTGAGGGTACGCTTAGCGTTATGCTTTAGGGTGAAATTCTGGTTAAGGGTGAGGGTTCGGCTCAGGGTTAGGGTTAGAGTTAGGGTCAGTGGTTAGGGTTAGGTTTAGGGTTAAGGTTAGTTTTAGGCTAAGGATTAGGATGAGAGTTAGGGTTAAGGGTTACTGTTTCAGTTAGGTTTAGGTTAAGGTTATAATTAGGGTTAAGTTTAGGGTTAGGGTAAGAGTTAGAGTTACATTTACAGTTAAGGTGAGGGTTCTGGGTAAGTGTTACCGTTAAGGTTAGGGTTAGGGCTAGGGTTAGGGTTAGAGTTAAGGTTAAGGGTTAGGGTTAGGTTGAAGTTTATGGTAGGCTTAAAGATAGGGTTGAGGTTAGGTTAGGGTTAGGGTCAGGGTTAGAATTAGAATTAGGTTTAGGGCGAGGATTAGGGTCAGAGTTATTGTAAGGGTTAGGTTTCGGGTTACAGGTGGGCCAAGGTTAAGGTGAGGGTTAGGTTTATGGGGAGGGTTAGGGTTAAAGTCAGGGTGAGTTTTAGGTTAGGGATAGGGTGAAGTTTAAGATAGGGTGAGGGTTAGGGTTATGGCTAAGGTTTGGGCTTGTTTTCAGGTTAGTGTTAAGGTTATGTTCAGGGTTAGGGTTACGTTCAGGGGTTGTGTTCAGTTTTAGGGTTAGGGTTAGATTTAAGGTTAGGGTTAAGTTTAGTGTTACGTTTAGGGTTAGGGTCATGGTTGTGTTAGGCTTTGTGGTTGGGGTGAGGGTTAGTTTTAGGGTTAGGGTTGGTTAGGGTTAGGATTACCGTTATGATAAGGCGTTAGGGGTTAGAGGTGTAGTTTAGGGTTAGGGTTTGGGTGAGGGTTCCGGTTAGGCCTTGCGGTTCTGGTCATGGTTAGGTTTGGTTTAGGCTTAGGGTTAGGTGCATGATTCGGTTTCGGGTTAGTGTTAGAGTTAGGGTGAGAGTTAGTGTTAAGGTTTTTGCTAGGCTTTGGTGTTAGGGTTAGGGTTTGTGTTAGGGTTAGGTTTATCATTAGGGCTCAGGGGTTTCAGGTTAATGTTAGGGTTAGGGTTAGGGATAGCATTAGGGTTAGGGTTGTGGGATACGGTTAGGATTTAGGGTGCGGGTTACGGTTAGTTTTCCAGTTAAGGTGAGGGTTTAGGGTAATTGTTACGATTAGGGTTATAGTCAGAGTTAGGGTTTGGTTTAGGATTAGGGTTAGGTGTAGGGTAAGAATTAGGTTTAGGTCCATGTTGAGGGTTAGACTTAGTGTTCTATTTAGGGTCAGGGTTAGGGGTAGGGTTAGGATTAGGTCTAGGGTTAGGATTAGGATTATTTTAGGGTTAGGTTCAGGGCTATTGTAAGTGTTCGGTTTAGGGTTACAGATGGACTAGCGTTATTCTTAGAGTTAGGTTTAAGGTTAGGGTTTGGGTTAGGTCTAGGTTTAGGGTTAAGGTTATGGTTAGTGTTTGGATGAAGTTCAGGATAGGGTGAGGGTTATTTTTATGGTGAGGGCTAGGGTTTGGGTTTGTGTGCAGGTTAGTGTTAAGGATAGGTTTAGGGTTCGGTGAGGGTTAGGCGTTATGTCTAGGGTCAGCGTTAGGTTAGGTTTAGGGTTAGTGTGAAGTTTAGGTTAAGGGTGAGGGTTATGGTAAGGGTTAGGATTATAGACGGTGTTAGACGTTAGGTTTAGGGTGTTAGGGTTAGGTTTATGGTTAGGGTAGATTTAAGTTTAGGTTTAATATTAGGGTTAGGGTTAGATTTGGGTTACTGTTCGTATTAGGGTTAGGGTTAGGGATAAGTTTGGGGATAGCGTTAGGTTTAGGGTTGGGGATACGGTTAAGGATTAGGGTGAGGGTTAGGGTTAGGTTTACAGTTAAGGCGAGGGTTTAGGGTAATTGTTATGGTTAGGGTTAGAGTTAGAGTTAGGCTTAGGGTTACGGTGAAGTTTCAGTTAATAGTCAGGGTTAGGCTTAAGGTTAGAGTAGGGTTAAGGTTAGTGTTCGGGTTAGGTATAGCGTTAGGGTTTGGGTAGGGGTAAGGTTAGGGTTAAGGCTAGGTTTACGGTAAAGGGTAGGGCTAGCTTAGGGTTAGATTTAGAGTTGGAGTTAGTGCTAGGGTTTAGGATGATGGTTATGGTCAGGTTCAGAGTTGTTGTTAGGGTTAGGGTAGAGTTAAGGTTAGGGTTAATTTAGGGTTAGAGAAAGGGTTAGGTTTAGGTCTGGGTTAGGTGTAGGATGCGGGGTAGGGTTAGGGTTAGGGGTTCATGGGAGGGTTAGTGTTAAGTTTCCATTAAGCTGATGTTTTAGGGTGTTACTGTTAGGGCTAGGGTTAGCATTAGGTTTAGGGTCAGGGCTAGAGTTAGGGGATAGTTAAGGCTTAGCTTTACTTTCAGGGTTAGGGTTAGCCTTAGGTTTAGGGTGAAGTTTAGGTTAAGGATGAGGGTTAGGGTTAGGGTTAGGCATTTGGGTTAAGGTTAGGGTTAGGTTTAGGATTAGGCTTAGGGTTAGGGTTAGGTGTTTGGGTTAATGTTAGGGTCAGGTTTAGGGTTCGGCTTAGGGTTAGGGCTACAGCTGGGGTAAAGTTTAATTGAAGGGTGAGGGTTGAGCTTAGGGTTAGCGTTAGGGGTTAGGGTTAGAGCTTAGGTTAGGATTAAGTGTAGGGTTAAGGTTAGGTTTAGATTTAGGGTTAGGGTTAGTGTTAGGGTTAAGTCATGTTTAGGTTTAGGGCTAGGTGAAGGTTATAGGTAGGGTTAGGTTAAGGGTTGAGGTTAGGTTTAGATGGTAAGATGAGGGTTAGTGCTAGGTTTCCATTGAAGCTGAGTGTGTAGGGTAAGTTTTAGGGTTAGGATTAGGGTTAGAGTTAGGGTTAGGGTCAGGGTTAGTTTTGAGTTTAGAGTTAGGGTTACGTTTATGGTACGGTCAGGGTTAGGGGAGATTTAGTGTTACGTTTAGTTTTAGGGCTAGGGTTACAGAGAAGTTTATGTGAAGCGAGAGGGTTGGGGTTAGGGGTTTGGGTTCAGGTCAGAGTCAGGGTTAGGGTTAGGTTTAGGGTTAGGGTTACGTGTAGTGTTAGTGTTAGTTTTGCTTAGGGTTCGGGTTTGAATGAAGTGAGGGTACGCTTAGCGTTATGCTTTAGGGTGAAATTCTGGTTAAGGGTGAGGGTTCGGCTCAGGGTTAGGGTTAGAGTTAGGGTCAGTGGTTAGGGTTAGGTTTAGGGTTAAGGTTAGTTTTAGGCTAAGGATTAGGATGAGAGTTAGGGTTAAGGGTTACTGTTTCAGTTAGGTTTAGGTTAAGGTTATAATTAGGGTTAAGTTTAGGGTTAGGGTAAGAGTTAGAGTTACATTTACAGTTAAGGTGAGGGTTCTGGGTAAGTGTTACCGTTAAGGTTAGGGTTAGGGCTAGGGTTAGGGTTAGAGTTAAGGTTAAGGGTTAGGGTTAGGTTGAAGTTTATGGTAGGCTTAAAGATAGGGTTGAGGTTAGGTTAGGGTTAGGGTCAGGGTTAGAATTAGAATTAGGTTTAGGGCGAGGATTAGGGTCAGAGTTATTGTAAGGGTTAGGTTTCGGGTTACAGGTGGGCCAAGGTTAAGGTGAGGGTTAGGTTTATGGGGAGGGTTAGGGTTAAAGTCAGGGTGAGTTTTAGGTTAGGGATAGGGTGAAGTTTAAGATAGGGTGAGGGTTAGGGTTATGGCTAAGGTTTGGGCTTGTTTTCAGGTTAGTGTTAAGGTTATGTTCAGGGTTAGGGTTACGTTCAGGGGTTGTGTTCAGTTTTAGGGTTAGGGTTAGATTTAAGGTTAGGGTTAAGTTTAGTGTTACGTTTAGGGTTAGGGTCATGGTTGTGTTAGGCTTTGTGGTTGGGGTGAGGGTTAGTTTTAGGGTTAGGGTTGGTTAGGGTTAGGATTACCGTTATGATAAGGCGTTAGGGGTTAGAGGTGTAGTTTAGGGTTAGGGTTTGGGTGAGGGTTCCGGTTAGGCCTTGCGGTTCTGGTCATGGTTAGGTTTGGTTTAGGCTTAGGGTTAGGTGCATGATTCGGTTTCGGGTTAGTGTTAGAGTTAGGGTGAGAGTTAGTGTTAAGGTTTTTGCTAGGCTTTGGTGTTAGGGTTAGGGTTTGTGTTAGGGTTAGGTTTATCATTAGGGCTCAGGGGTTTCAGGTTAATGTTAGGGTTAGGGTTAGGGATAGCATTAGGGTTAGGGTTGTGGGATACGGTTAGGATTTAGGGTGCGGGTTACGGTTAGTTTTCCAGTTAAGGTGAGGGTTTAGGGTAATTGTTACGATTAGGGTTATAATCAGAGTTAGGGTTTGGTTTAGGATTAGGGTTAGGTGTAGGGTAAGAATTAGGTTTAGGTCCATGTTGAGGGTTAGACTTAGTGTTCTATTTAGGGTCAGGGTTAGGGGTAGGGTTAGGATTAGGATTATTTTAGGGTTAGGTTCAGGGCTATTGTAAGTGTTCGGTTTAGGGTTACAGATGGACTAGCGTTATTCTTAGAGTTAGGTTTAAGGTTAGGGTTTGGGTTAGGTCTAGGTTTAGGGTTAAGGTTATGGTTAGTGTTTGGATGAAGTTCAGGATAGGGTGAGGGTTATTTTTATGGTGAGGGCTAGGGTTTGGGTTTGTGTGCAGGTTAGTGTTAAGGATAGGTTTAGGGTTCGGTGAGGGTTAGGCGTTATGTCTAGGGTCAGCGTTAGGTTAGGTTTAGGGTTAGTGTGAAGTTTAGGTTAAGGGTGAGGGTTATGGTAAGGGTTAGGATTATAGACGATGTTAGACGTTAGGTTTAGGGTGTTAGGGTTAGGTTTATGGTTAGGGTAGATTTAAGTTTAGGTTTAATATTAGGGTTAGGGTTAGATTTGGGTTACTGTTCGTATTAGGGTTAGGGTTAGGGATAAGTTTGGGGATAGCGTTAGGTTTAGGGTTGGGGATACGGTTAAGGATTAGGGTGAGGGTTAGGGTTAGGTTTACAGTTAAGGCGAGGGTTTAGGGTAATTGTTATGGTTAGGGTTAGAGTTAGAGTTAGGCTTAGGGTTAGGGTGAAGTTTCAGTTAATAGTCAGGGTTAGGCTTAAGGTTAGAGTAGGGTTAAGGTTAGTGTTCGGGTTAGGTATAGCGTTAGGGTTTGGGTAGGGGTAAGGTTAGGGTTAAGGCTAGGTTTACGGTAAAGGGTAGGGCTAGCTTAGGGTTAGATTTAGAGTTGGAGTTAGTGCTAGGGTTTAGGATGATGGTTATGGTCAGGTTTAGAGTTGTTGTTAGGGTTAGGGTAGAGTTAAGGTTAGGGTTAATTTAGGGTTAGAGAAAGGGTTAGGTTTAGGTCTGGGTTAGGTGTAGGATGCGGGGTAGGGTTAGGGTTAGGGGTTCATGGGAGGGTTAGTGTTAAGTTTCCATTAAGCTGATGTTTTAGGGTGTTACTGTTAGGGCTAGGGTTAGCATTAGGTTTAGGGTCAGGGCTAGAGTTAGGGGATAGTTAAGGCTTAGCTTTACTTTCAGCGTTAGGGTTAGCCTTAGGTTTAGGGTGAAGTTTAGGTTAAGGATGAGGGTTAGGGTTAGGGTTAGGCATTTGGGCTAAGGTTAGGGTTAGGTTTAGGATTAGGCTTAGGGTTAGGGTTAGGTGTTTGGGTTAATGTTAGGGTCAGGTTTAGGGTTCGGCTTAGGGTTAGGGCTACAGCTGGGGTAAAGTTTAATTGAAGGGTGAGGGTTGAGCTTAGGGTTAGCGTTAGGGGTTAGGGTTAGAGCTTAGGTTAGGATTAAGTGTAGGGTTAAGGTTCGGTTTAGATTTAGGGTTAGGGTTAGTGTTAGGGTTAAGTCATGTTTAGGTTTAGGGCTAGGTGAAGGTTATAGATAGGGTTAGGTTAAGGGTTGAGGTTAGGTTTAGATGGTAAGATGAGGGTTAGTGCTAGGTTTCCATTGAAGCTGAGTGTGTAGGGTAAGTTTTAGGGTTAGGATTAGGGTTAGAGTTAGGGTTAGGGTCAGGGTTAGTTTTGAGTTTAGAGTTAGGGTTACGTTTATGGTACGGTCAGGGTTAGGGGAGATTTAGTGTTACGTTTAGTTTTAGGGCTAGGGTTACAGAGAAGTTTATGTGAAGCGAGAGGGTTGGGGTTAGGGGTTTGGGTTCAGGTCAGAGTCAGGGTTAGGGTTAGGTTTAGGGTTAGGGTTACGTGTAGTGTTAGTGTTAGTTTTGCTTAGGGTTCGGGTTTGAATGAAGTGAGGGTACGCTTAGCGTTATGCTTTAGGGTGAAATTCTGGTTAAGGGTGAGGGTTCGGCTCAGGGTTAGGGTTAGAGTTAGGGTCAGTGGTTAGGGTTAGGTTTAGGGTTAAGGTTAGTTTTAGGCTAAGGATTAGGATTAGAGTTAGGGTTAAGGGTTACTGTTTCAGTTAGGTTTAGGTTAAGGTTATAATTAGGGTTAAGTTTAGGGTTAGGGTAAGAGTTAGAGTTACATTTACAGTTAAGGTGAGGGTTCTGGGTAAGCGTTACCGTTCAGGTTAGGGTTAGGGCTAGGGTTAGGGTTAGAGTTAAGGTTAAGGGTTAGGGTTAGGTTTAAGTTTATGGTAGGCTTAAAGATAGGGTTGAGGTTAGGTTAGGGTTAGGGTCAGGGTCAGGGTTAGAATTAGAATTAGGTTTAGGGCGAGGATTAGGGTCAGAGTTATTGTAAGGGTTAGGTTTCGGGTTACAGGTGGGCCAAGGTTAAGGTGAGGGTTAGGTTTATGGGGAGGGTTAGGGTTAAAGTCAGGGTGAGTTTTAGGTTAGGGATAGGGTGAAGTTTAAGATAGGGTGAGGGTTAGGGTTATGGCTAAGGTTTGGGCTTGTTTTCAGGTTAGTGTTAAGGTTATGTTCAGGGTTAGGGTTACGTTCAGGGGTTGTGTTCAGTTTTAGGGTTAGGGTTAGATTTAAGGTTAGGGTTAAGTTTAGTGTTACGTTTAGGGTTAGGGTCATGGTTGTGTTAGGCTTTGTGGTTGGGGTGAGGGTTAGTTTTAGGGTTAGGGTTGGTTAGGGTTAGGATTACCGTTATGATAAGGCGTTAGGGGTTAGAGGTGTAGTTTAGGGTTAGGGTTTGGGTGAGGGTTCCGGTTAGGCCTTGCGGTTCTGGTCATGGTTAGGTTTGGTTTAGGCTTAGGGTTAGGTGCATGATTCGGTTTCGGGTTAGTGTTAGAGTTAGGGTGAGAGTTAGTGTTAAGGTTTTTGCTAGGCTTTGGTGTTAGGGTTAGGGTTTGTGTTAGGGTTAGGTTTATCATTAGGGCTCAGGGGTTTCAGGTTAATGTTAGGGTTAGGGTTAGGGATAGCATTAGGGTTAGGGTTGTGGGATACGGTTAGGATTTAGGGTGCGGGTTACGGTTAGTTTTCCAGTTAAGGTGAGGGTTTAGGGTAATTGTTACGATTAGGGTTATAATCAGAGTTAGGGTTTGGTTTAGGATTAGGGTTAGGTGTAGGGTAAGAATTAGGTTTAGGTCCATGTTGAGGGTTAGACTTAGTGTTCTATTTAGGGTCAGGGTTAGGGGTAGGGTTAGGATTAGGATTATTTTAGGGTTAGGTTCAGGGCTATTGTAAGTGTTCGGTTTAGGGTTACAGATGGACTAGCGTTATTCTTAGAGTTAGGTTTAAGGTTAGGGTTTGGGTTAGGTCTAGGTTTAGGGTTAAGGTTATGGTTAGTGTTTGGATGAAGTTCAGGATAGGGTGAGGGTTATTTTTATGGTGAGGGCTAGGGTTTGGGTTTGTGTGCAGGTTAGTGTTAAGGATAGGTTTAGGGTTCGGTGAGGGTTAGGCGTTATGTCTAGGGTCAGCGTTAGGTTAGGTTTAGGGTTAGTGTGAAGTTTAGGTTAAGGGTGAGGGTTATGGTAAGGGTTAGGATTATAGACGATGTTAGACGTTAGGTTTAGGGTGTTAGGGTTAGGTTTATGGTTAGGGTAGATTTAAGTTTAGGTTTAATATTAGGGTTAGGGTTAGATTTGGGTTACTGTTCGTATTAGGGTTAGGGTTAGGGATAAGTTTGGGGATAGCGTTAGGTTTAGGGTTGGGGATACGGTTAAGGATTAGGGTGAGGGTTAGGGTTAGGTTTACAGTTAAGGCGAGGGTTTAGGGTAATTGTTATGGTTAGGGTTAGAGTTAGAGTTAGGCTTAGGGTTAGGGTGAAGTTTCAGTTAATAGGGTTAGGCTTAAGGTTAGAGTAGGGTTAAGGTTAGTGTTCGGGTTAGGTATAGCGTTAGGGTTTGGGTAGGGGTAAGGTTAGGGTTAAGGCTAGGTTTACGGTAAAGGGTAGGGCTAGCTTAGGGTTAGATTTAGAGTTGGAGTTAGTGCTAGGGTTTAGGATGATGGTTATGGTCAGGTTTAGAGTTGTTGTTAGGGTTAGGGTAGAGTTAAGGTTAGGGTTAATTTAGGGTTAGAGAAAGGGTTAGGTTTAGGTCTGGGTTAGGTGTAGGATGCGGGGTAGGGTTAGGGTTAGGGGTTCATGGGAGGGTTAGTGTTAAGTTTCCATTAAGCTGATGTTTTAGGGTGTTACTGTTAGGGCTAGGGTTAGCATTAGGTTTAGGGTCAGGGCTAGAGTTAGGGGATAGTTAAGGCTTAGCTTTACTTTCAGCGTTAGGGTTAGCCTTAGGTTTAGGGTGAAGTTTAGGTTAAGGATGAGGGTTAGGGTTAGGGTTAGGCATTTGGGCTAAGGTTAGGGTTAGGTTTAGGATTAGGCTTAGGGTTAGGGTTAGGTGTTTGGGTTAATGTTAGGGTCAGGTTTAGGGTTCGGCTTAGGGTTAGGGCTACAGCTGGGGTAAAGTTTAATTGAAGGGTGAGGGTTGAGCTTAGGGTTAGCGTTAGGGGTTAGGGTTAGAGCTTAGGTTAGGATTAAGTGTAGGGTTAAGGTTCGGTTTAGATTTAGGGTTAGGGTTAGTGTTAGGGTTAAGTCATGTTTAGGTTTAGGGCTAGGTGAAGGTTATAGATAGGGTTAGGTTAAGGGTTGAGGTTAGGTTTAGATGGTAAGATGAGGGTTAGTGCTAGGTTTCCATTGAAGCTGAGTGTGTAGGGTAAGTTTTAGGGTTAGGATTAGGGTTAGAGTTAGGGTTAGGGTCAGGGTTAGTTTTGAGTTTAGAGTTAGGGTTACGTTTATGGTACGGTCAGGGTTAGGGGAGATTTAGTGTTACGTTTAGTTTTAGGGCTAGGGTTACAGAGAAGTTTATGTGAAGCGAGAGGGTTGGGGTTAGGGGTTTGGGTTCAGGTCAGAGTCAGGGTTAGGGTTAGGTTTAGGGTTAGGGTTACGTGTAGTGTTAGTGTTAGTTTTGCTTAGGGTTCGGGTTTGAATGAAGTGAGGGTACGCTTAGCGTTATGCTTTAGGGTGAAATTCTGGTTAAGGGTGAGGGTTCGGCTCAGGGTTAGGGTTAGAGTTAGGGTCAGTGGTTAGGGTTAGGTTTAGGGTTAAGGTTAGTTTTAGGCTAAGGATTAGGATTAGAGTTAGGGTTAAGGGTTACTGTTTCAGTTAGGTTTAGGTTAAGGTTATAATTAGGGTTAAGTTTAGGGTTAGGGTAAGAGTTAGAGTTACATTTACAGTTAAGGTGAGGGTTCTGGGTAAGCGTTACCGTTCAGGTTAGGGTTAGGGCTAGGGTTAGGGTTAGAGTTAAGGTTAAGGGTTAGGGTTAGGTTTAAGTTTATGGTAGGCTTAAAGATAGGGTTGAGGTTAGGTTAGGGTTAGGGTCAGGGTCAGGGTTAGAATTAGAATTAGGTTTAGGGCGAGGATTAGGGTCAGAGTTATTGTAAGGGTTAGGTTTCGGGTTACAGGTGGGCCAAGGTTAAGGTGAGGGTTAGGTTTATGGGGAGGGTTAGGGTTAAAGTCAGGGTGAGTTTTAGGTTAGGGATAGGGTGAAGTTTAAGACAGGGTGAGGGTTAGGCTTATGGCTAAGGTTTGGGCTTGTTTTCAGGTTAGTGTTAAGGTTATGTTCAGGGTTAGGGTTACGTTCAGGGGTTGTGTTCAGTTTTAGGGTTAGGGTTAGATTTAAGGTTAGGGTTAAGTTTAGTGTTACGTTTAGGGTTAGGGTCATGGTTGTGTTAGGCTTTGTGGTTGGGGTGAGGGTTAGTTTTAGGGTTAGGGTTGGTTAGGGTTAGGATTACCGTTATGATAAGGCGTTAGGGGTTAGAGGTGTAGTTTAGGGTTAGGGTTTGGGTGAGGGTTCCGGTTAGGCCTTGCGGTTCTGGTCATGGTTAGGTTTGGTTTAGGCTTGGGGTTAGGTGCATGATTCGGTTTCGGGTTAGTGTTAGAGTTAGGGTGAGAGTTAGTGTTAAGGTTTTTGCTAGGCTTTGGTGTTAGGGTTAGGGTTTGTGTTAGGGTTAGGTTTATCATTAGGGCTCAGGGGTTTCAGGTTAATGTTAGGGTTAGGGTTAGGGATAGCATTAGGGTTAGGGTTGTGGGATACGGTTAGGATTTAGGGTGCGGGTTACGGTTAGTTTTCCAGTTAAGGTGAGGGTTTAGGGTAATTGTTACGATTAGGGTTATAGTCAGAGTTAGGGTTTGGTTTAGGATTAGGGTTAGGTGTAGGGTAAGAATTAGGTTTAGGTCCATGTTGAGGGTTAGACTTAGTGTTCTATTTAGGGTCAGGGTTAGGGGTAGGGTTAGGATTAGGTCTAGGGTTAGGATTAGGATTATTTTAGGGTTAGGTTCAGGGCTATTGTAAGTGTTCGGTTTAGGGTTACAGATGGACTAGCGTTATTCTTAGAGTTAGGTTTAAGGTTAGGGTTTGGGTTAGGTCTAGGTTTAGGGTTAAGGTTATGGTTAGTGTTTGGATGAAGTTCAGGATAGGGTGAGGGTTATTTTTATGGTGAGGGCTAGGGTTTGGGTTTGTGTGCAGGTTAGTGTTAAGGATAGGTTTAGGGTTCGGTGAGGGTTAGGCGTTATGTCTAGGGTCAGCGTTAGGTTAGGTTTAGGGTTAGTGTGAAGTTTAGGTTAAGGGTGAGGGTTATGGTAAGGGTTAGGATTATAGACGATGTTAGACGTTAGGTTTAGGGTGTTAGGGTTAGGTTTATGGTTAGGGTAGATTTAAGTTTAGGTTTAATATTAGGGTTAGGGTTAGATTTGGGTTACTGTTCGTATTAGGGTTAGGGTTAGGGATAAGTTTGGGGATAGCGTTAGGTTTAGGGTTGGGGATACGGTTAAGGATTAGGGTGAGGGTTAGGGTTAGGTTTACAGTTAAGGCGAGGGTTTAGGGTAATTGTTATGGTTAGGGTTAGAGTTAGAGTTAGGCTTAGGGTTAGGGTGAAGTTTCAGTTAATAGTCAGGGTTAGGCTTAAGGTTAGAGTAGGGTTAAGGTTAGTGTTCGGGTTAGGTATAGCGTTAGGGTTTGGGTAGGGGTAAGGTTAGGGTTAAGGCTAGGTTTACGGTAAAGGGTAGGGCTAGCTTAGGGTTAGATTTAGAGTTGGAGTTAGTGCTAGGGTTTAGGATGATGGTTATGGTCAGGTTTAGAGTTGTTGTTAGGGTTAGGGTAGAGTTAAGGTTAGGGTTAATTTAGGGTTAGAGAAAGGGTTAGGTTTAGGTCTGGGTTAGGTGTAGGATGCGGGGTAGGGTTAGGGTTAGGGGTTCATGGGAGGGTTAGTGTTAAGTTTCCATTAAGCTGATGTTTTAGGGTGTTACTGTTAGGGCTAGGGTTAGCATTAGGTTTAGGGTCAGGGCTAGAGTTAGGGGATAGTTAAGGCTTAGCTTTACTTTCAGCGTTAGGGTTAGCCTTAGGTTTAGGGTGAAGTTTAGGTTAAGGATGAGGGTTAGGGTTAGGGTTAGGCATTTGGGCTAAGGTTAGGGTTAGGTTTAGGATTAGGCTTAGGGTTAGGGTTAGGTGTTTGGGTTAATGTTAGGGTCAGGTTTAGGGTTCGGCTTAGGGTTAGGGCTACAGCTGGGGTAAAGTTTAATTGAAGGGTGAGGGTTGAGCTTAGGGTTAGCGTTAGGGGTTAGGGTTAGAGCTTAGGTTAGGATTAAGTGTAGGGTTAAGATTCGGTTTAGATTTAGGGTTAGGGTTAGTGTTAGGGTTAAGTCATGTTTAGGTTTAGGGCTAGGTGAAGGTTATAGATAGGGTTAGGTTAAGGGTTGAGGTTAGGTTTAGATGGTAAGATGAGGGTTAGTGCTAGGTTTCCATTGAAGCTGAGTGTGTAGGGTAAGTTTTAGGGTTAGGATTAGGGTTAGAGTTAGGGTTAGGGTCAGGGTTAGTTTTGAGTTTAGAGTTAGGGTTACGTTTATGGTACGGTCAGGGTTAGGGGAGATTTAGTGTTACGTTTAGTTTTAGGGCTAGGGTTACAGAGAAGTTTATGTGAAGCGAGAGGGTTGGGGTTAGGGGTTTGGGTTCAGGTCAGAGTCAGGGTTAGGGTTAGGTTTAGGGTTAGGGTTACGTGTAGTGTTAGTGTTAGTTTTGCTTAGGGTTCGGGTTTGAATGAAGTGAGGGTACGCTTAGCGTTATGCTTTAGGGTGAAATTCTGGTTAAGGGTGAGGGTTCGGCTCAGGGTTAGGGTTAGAGTTAGGGTCAGTGGTTAGGGTTAGGTTTAGGGTTAAGGTTAGTTTTAGGCTAAGGATTAGGATTAGAGTTAGGGTTAAGGGTTACTGTTTCAGTTAGGTTTAGGTTAAGGTTATAATTAGGGTTAAGTTTAGGGTTAGGGTAAGAGTTAGAGTTACATTTACAGTTAAGGTGAGGGTTCTGGGTAAGCGTTACCGTTCAGGTTAGGGTTAGGGCTAGGGTTAGGGTTAGAGTTAAGGTTAAGGGTTAGGGTTAGGTTTAAGTTTATGGTAGGCTTAAAGATAGGGTTGAGGTTAGGTTAGGGTTAGGGTCAGGGTCAGGGTTAGAATTAGAATTAGGTTTAGGGCGAGGATTAGGGTCAGAGTTATTGTAAGGGTTAGGTTTCGGGTTACAGGTGGGCCAAGGTTAAGGTGAGGGTTAGGTTTATGGGGAGGGTTAGGGTTAAAGTCAGGGTGAGTTTTAGGTTAGGGATAGGGTGAAGTTTAAGATAGGGTGAGGGTTAGGGTTATGGCTAAGGTTTGGGCTTGTTTTCAGGTTAGTGTTAAGGTTATGTTCAGGGTTAGGGTTACGTTCAGGGGTTGTGTTCAGTTTTAGGGTTAGGGTTAGATTTAAGGTTAGGGTTAAGTTTAGTGTTACGTTTAGGGTTAGGGTCATGGTTGTGTTAGGCTTTGTGGTTGGGGTGAGGGTTAGTTTTAGGGTTAGGGTTGGTTAGGGTTAGGATTACCGTTATGATAAGGCGTTAGGGGTTAGAGGTGTAGTTTAGGGTTAGGGTTTGGGTGAGGGTTCCGGTTAGGCCTTGCGGTTCTGGTCATGGTTAGGTTTGGTTTAGGCTTGGGGTTAGGTGCATGATTCGGTTTCGGGTTAGTGTTAGAGTTAGGGTGAGAGTTAGTGTTAAGGTTTTTGCTAGGCTTTGGTGTTAGGGTTAGGGTTTGTGTTAGGGTTAGGTTTATCATTAGGGCTCAGGGGTTTCAGGTTAATGTTAGGGTTAGGGTTAGGGATAGCATTAGGGTTAGGGTTGTGGGATACGGTTAGGATTTAGGGTGCGGGTTACGGTTAGTTTTCCAGTTAAGGTGAGGGTTTAGGGTAATTGTTACGATTAGGGTTATAGTCAGAGTTAGGGTTTGGTTTAGGATTAGGGTTAGGTGTAGGGTAAGAATTAGGTTTAGGTCCATGTTGAGGGTTAGACTTAGTGTTCTATTTAGGGTCAGGGTTAGGGGTAGGGTTAGGATTAGGTCTAGGGTTAGGATTAGGATTATTTTAGGGTTAGGTTCAGGGCTATTGTAAGTGTTCGGTTTAGGGTTACAGATGGACTAGCGTTATTCTTAGAGTTAGGTTTAAGGTTAGGGTTTGGGTTAGGTCTAGGTTTAGGGTTAAGGTTATGGTTAGTGTTTGGATGAAGTTCAGGATAGGGTGAGGGTTATTTTTATGGTGAGGGCTAGGGTTTGGGTTTGTGTGCAGGTTAGTGTTAAGGATAGGTTTAGGGTTCGGTGAGGGTTAGGCGTTATGTCTAGGGTCAGCGTTAGGTTAGGTTTAGGGTTAGTGTGAAGTTTAGGTTAAGGGTGAGGGTTATGGTAAGGGTTAGGATTATAGACGATGTTAGACGTTAGGTTTAGGGTGTTAGGGTTAGGTTTATGGTTAGGGTAGATTTAAGTTTAGGTTTAATATTAGGGTTAGGGTTAGATTTGGGTTACTGTTCGTATTAGGGTTAGGGTTAGGGATAAGTTTGGGGATAGCGTTAGGTTTAGGGTTGGGGATACGGTTAAGGATTAGGGTGAGGGTTAGGGTTAGGTTTACAGTTAAGGCGAGGGTTTAGGGTAATTGTTATGGTTAGGGTTAGAGTTAGAGTTAGGCTTAGGGTTAGGGTGAAGTTTCAGTTAATAGTCAGGGTTAGGCTTAAGGTTAGAGTAGGGTTAAGGTTAGTGTTCGGGTTAGGTATAGCGTTAGGGTTTGGGTAGGGGTAAGGTTAGGGTTAAGGCTAGGTTTACGGTAAAGGGTAGGGCTAGCTTAGGGTTAGATTTAGAGTTGGAGTTAGTGCTAGGGTTTAGGATGATGGTTATGGTCAGGTTCAGAGTTGTTGTTAGGGTTAGGGTAGAGTTAAGGTTAGGGTTAATTTAGGGTTAGAGAAAGGGTTAGGTTTAGGTCTGGGTTAGGTGTAGGATGCGGGGTAGGGTTAGGGTTAGGGGTTCATGGGAGGGTTAGTGTTAAGTTTACATTAAGCTGATGTTTTAGGGTGTTACTGTTAGGGCTAGGGTTAGCATTAGGTTTAGGGTCAGGGCTAGAGTTAGGGGATAGTTAAGGCTTAGCTTTACTTTCAGCGTTAGGGTTAGCCTTAGGTTTAGGGTGAAGTTTAGGTTAAGGATGAGGGTTAGGGTTAGGGTTAGGCATTTGGGTTAAGGTTAGGGTTAGGTTTAGGATTAGGCTTAGGGTTAGGGTTAGGTGTTTGGGTTAATGTTAGGGTCAGGTTTAGGGTTCGGCTTAGGGTTAGGGCTACAGCTGGGGTAAAGTTTAATTGAAGGGTGAGGGTTGAGCTTAGGGTTAGCGTTAGGGGTTAGGGTTAGAGCTTAGGTTAGGATTAAGTGTAGGGTTAAGGTTCGGTTTAGATTTAGGGTTAGGGTTAGTGTTAGGGTTAAGTCATGTTTAGGTTTAGGGCTAGGTGAAGGTTATAGATAGGGTTAGGTTAAGGGTTGAGGTTAGGTTTAGATGGTAAGATGAGGGTTAGTGCTAGGTTTCCATTGAAGCTGAGTGTGTAGGGTAAGTTTTAGGGTTAGGATTAGGGTTAGAGTTAGGGTTAGGGTCAGGGTTAGTTTTGAGTTTAGAGTTAGGGTTACGTTTATGGTACGGTCAGGGTTAGGGGAGATTTAGTGTTACGTTTAGTTTTAGGGCTAGGGTTACAGAGAAGTTTATGTGAAGCGAGAGGGTTGGGGTTAGGGGTTTGGGTTCAGGTCAGAGTCAGGGTTAGGGTTAGGTTTAGGGTTAGGGTTACGTGTAGTGTTAGTGTTAGTTTTGCTTAGGGTTCGGGTTTGAATGAAGTGAGGGTACACTTAGCGTTATGCTTTAGGGTGAAATTCTGGTTAAGGGTGAGGGTTCGGCTCAGGGTTAGGGTTAGAGTTAGGGTCAGTGGTTAGGGTTAGGTTTAGGGTTAAGGTTAGTTTTAGGCTAAGGATTAGGATTAGAGTTAGGGTTAAGGGTTACTGTTTCAGTTAGGTTTAGGTTAAGGTTATAATTAGGGTTAAGTTTAGGGTTAGGGTAAGAGTTAGAGTTACATTTACAGTTAAGGTGAGGGTTCTGGGTAAGCGTTACCGTTAAGGTTAGGGTTAGGGCTAGGGTTAGGGTTAGAGTTAAGGTTAAGGGTTAGGGTTAGGTTTAAGTTTATGGTAGGCTTAAAGATAGGGTTGAGGTTAGGTTAGGGTTAGGGTCAGGGTCAGGGTTAGAATTAGAATTAGGTTTAGGGCGAGGATTAGGGTCAGAGTTATTGTAAGGGTTAGGTTTCGGGTTACAGGTGGGCCAAGGTTAAGGTGAGGGTTAGGTTTATGGGGAGGGTTAGGGTTAAAGTCAGGGTGAGTTTTAGGTTAGGGATAGGGTGAAGATTAAGATAGGGTGAGGGTTAGGGTTATGGCTAAGGTTTGGGCTTGTTTTCAGGTTAGTGTTAAGGTTATGTTCAGGGTTAGGGTTACGTTCAGGGGTTGTGTTCAGTTTTAGGGTTAGGGTTAGATTTAAGGTTAGGGTTAAGTTTAGTGTTACGTTTAGGGTTAGGGTCATGGTTGTGTTAGGCTTTGTGGTTGGGGTGAGGGTTAGTTTTAGGGTTAGGGTTGGTTAGGGTTAGGATTACCGTTATGATAAGGCGTTAGGGGTTAGAGGTGTAGTTTAGGGTTAGGGTTTGGGTGAGGGTTCCGGTTAGGCCTTGCGGTTCTGGTCATGGTTAGGTTTGGTTTAGGCTTAGGGTTAGGTGCATGATTCGGTTTCGGGTTAGTGTTAGAGTTAGGGTGAGAGTTAGTGTTAAGGTTTTTGCTAGGCTTTGGTGTTAGGGTTAGGGTTTGTGTTAGGGTTAGGTTTATCATTAGGGCTCAGGGGTTTCAGGTTAATGTTAGGGTTAGGGTTAGGGATAGCATTAGGGTTAGGGTTGTGGGATACGGTTAGGATTTAGGGTGCGGGTTACGGTTAGTTTTCCAGTTAAGGTGAGGGTTTAGGGTAATTGTTACGATTAGGGTTATAGTCAGAGTTAGGGTTTGGTTTAGGATTAGGGTTAGGTGTAGGGTAAGAATTAGGTTTAGGTCCATGTTGAGGGTTAGACTTAGTGTTCTATTTAGGGTCAGGGTTAGGGGTAGGGTTAGGATTAGGTCTAGGGTTAGGATTAGGATTATTTTAGGGTTAGGTTCAGGGCTATTGTAAGTGTTCGGTTTAGGGTTACAGATGGACTAGCGTTATTCTTAGAGTTAGGTTTAAGGTTAGGGTTTGGGTTAGGTCTAGGTTTAGGGTTAAGGTTATGGTTAGTGTTTGGATGAAGTTCAGGATAGGGTGAGGGTTATTTTTATGGTGAGGGCTAGGGTTTGGGTTTGTGTGCAGGTTAGTGTTAAGGATAGGTTTAGGGTTCGGTGAGGGTTAGGCGTTATGTCTAGGGTCAGCGTTAGGTTAGGTTTAGGGTTAGTGTGAAGTTTAGGTTAAGGGTGAGGGTTATGGTAAGGGTTAGGATTATAGACGATGTTAGACGTTAGGTTTAGGGTGTTAGGGTTAGGTTTATGGTTAGGGTAGATTTAAGTTTAGGTTTAATATTAGGGTTAGGGTTAGATTTGGGTTACTGTTCGTATTAGGGTTAGGGTTAGGGATAAGTTTGGGGATAGCGTTAGGTTTAGGGTTGGGGATACGGTTAAGGATTAGGGTGAGGGTTAGGGTTAGGTTTACAGTTAAGGCGAGGGTTTAGGGTAATTGTTATGGTTAGGGTTAGAGTTAGAGTTAGGCTTAGGGTTAGGGTGAAGTTTCAGTTAATAGTCAGGGTTAGGCTTAAGGTTAGAGTAGGGTTAAGGTTAGTGTTCGGGTTAGGTATAGCGTTAGGGTTTGGGTAGGGGTAAGGTTAGGGTTAAGGCTAGGTTTACGGTAAAGGGTAGGGCTAGCTTAGGGTTAGATTTAGAGTTGGAGTTAGTGCTAGGGTTTAGGATGATGGTTATGGTCAGGTTCAGAGTTGTTGTTAGGGTTAGGGTAGAGTTAAGGTTAGGGTTAATTTAGGGTTAGAGAAAGGGTTAGGTTTAGGTCTGGGTTAGGTGTAGGATGCGGGGTAGGGTTAGGGTTAGGGGTTCATGGGAGGGTTAGTGTTAAGTTTACATTAAGCTGATGTTTTAGGGTGTTACTGTTAGGGCTAGGGTTAGCATTAGGTTTAGGGTCAGGGCTAGAGTTAGGGGATAGTTAAGGCTTAGCTTTACTTTCAGCGTTAGGGTTAGCCTTAGGTTTAGGGTGAAGTTTAGGTTAAGGATGAGGGTTAGGGTTAGGGTTAGGCATTTGGGTTAAGGTTAGGGTTAGGTTTAGGATTAGGCTTAGGGTTAGGGTTAGGTGTTTGGGTTAATGTTAGGGTCAGGTTTAGGGTTCGGCTTAGGGTTAGGGTTACAGCTGGGGTAAAGTTTAATTGAAGGGTGAGGGTTGAGCTTAGGGTTAGCGTTAGGGGTTAGGGTTAGAGCTTAGGTTAGGATTAAGTGTAGGGTTAAGGTTCGGTTTAGATTTAGGGTTAGGGTTAGTGTTAGGGTTAAGTCATGTTTAGGTTTAGGGCTAGGTGAAGGTTATAGATAGGGTTAGGTTAAGGGTTGAGGTTAGGTTTAGATGGTAAGATGAGGGTTAGTGCTAGGTTTCCATTGAAGCTGAGTGTGTAGGGTAAGTTTTAGGGTTAGGATTAGGGTTAGAGTTAGGGTTAGGGTCAGGGTTAGTTTTGAGTTTAGAGTTAGGGTTACGTTTATGGTACGGTCAGGGTTAGGGGAGATTTAGTGTTACGTTTAGTTTTAGGGCTAGGGTTACAGAGAAGTTTATGTGAAGCGAGAGGGTTGGGGTTAGGGGTTTGGGTTCAGGTCAGAGTCAGGGTTAGGGTTAGGTTTAGGGTTAGGGTTACGTGTAGTGTTAGTGTTAGTTTTGCTTAGGGTTCGGGTTTGAATGAAGTGAGGGTACACTTAGCGTTATGCTTTAGGGTGAAATTCTGGTTAAGGGTGAGGGTTCGGCTCAGGGTTAGGGTTAGAGTTAGGGTCAGTGGTTAGGGTTAGGTTTAGGGTTAAGGTTAGTTTTAGGCTAAGGATTAGGATGAGAGTTAGGGTTAAGGGTTACTGTTTCAGTTAGGTTTAGGTTAAGGTTATAATTAGGGTTAAGTTTAGGGTTAGGGTAAGAGTTAGAGTTACATTTACAGTTAAGGTGAGGGTTCTGGGTAAGCGTTACCGTTAAGGTTAGGGTTAGGGCTAGGGTTAGGGTTAGAGTTAAGGTTAAGGGTTAGGGTTAGGTTTAAGTTTATGGTAGGCTTAAAGATAGGGTTGAGGTTAGGTTAGGGTTAGGGTCAGGGTCAGGGTTAGAATTAGAATTAGGTTTAGGGCGAGGATTAGGGTCAGAGTTATTGTAAGGGTTAGGTTTCGGGTTACAGGTGGGCCAAGGTTAAGGTGAGGGTTAGGTTTATGGGGAGGGTTAGGGTTAAAGTCAGGGTGAGTTTTAGGTTAGGGATAGGGTGAAGATTAAGATAGGGTGAGGGTTAGGGTTATGGCTAAGGTTTGGGCTTGTTTTCAGGTTAGTGTTAAGGTTATGTTCAGGGTTAGGGTTACGTTCAGGGGTTGTGTTCAGTTTTAGGGTTAGGGTTAGATTTAAGGTTAGGGTTAAGTTTAGTGTTACGTTTAGGGTTAGGGTCATGGTTGTGTTAGGCTTTGTGGTTGGGGTGAGGGTTAGTTTTAGGGTTAGGGTTGGTTAGGGTTAGGATTACCGTTATGATAAGGCGTTAGGGGTTAGAGGTGTAGTTTAGGGTTAGGGTTTGGGTGAGGGTTCCGGTTAGGCCTTGCGGTTCTGGTCATGGTTAGGTTTGGTTTAGGCTTAGGGTTAGGTGCATGATTCGGTTTCGGGTTAGTGTTAGAGTTAGGGTGAGAGTTAGTGTTAAGGTTTTTGCTAGGCTTTGGTGTTAGGGTTAGGGTTTGTGTTAGGGTTAGGTTTATCATTAGGGCTCAGGGGTTTCAGGTTAATGTTAGGGTTAGGGTTAGGGATAGCATTAGGGTTAGGGTTGTGGGATACGGTTAGGATTTAGGGTGCGGGTTACGGTTAGTTTTCCAGTTAAGGTGAGGGTTTAGGGTAATTGTTACGATTAGGGTTATAGTCAGAGTTAGGGTTTGGTTTAGGATTAGGGTTAGGTGTAGGGTAAGAATTAGGTTTAGGTCCATGTTGAGGGTTAGACTTAGTGTTCTATTTAGGGTCAGGGTTAGGGGTAGGGTTAGGATTAGGTCTAGGGTTAGGATTAGGATTATTTTAGGGTTAGGTTCAGGGCTATTGTAAGTGTTCGGTTTAGGGTTACAGATGGACTAGCGTTATTCTTAGAGTTAGGTTTAAGGTTAGGGTTTGGGTTAGGTCTAGGTTTAGGGTTAAGGTTATGGTTAGTGTTTGGATGAAGTTCAGGATAGGGTGAGGGTTATTTTTATGGTGAGGGCTAGGGTTTGGGTTTGTGTGCAGGTTAGTGTTAAGGATAGGTTTAGGGTTCGGTGAGGGTTAGGCGTTATGTCTAGGGTCAGCGTTAGGTTAGGTTTAGGGTTAGTGTGAAGTTTAGGTTAAGGGTGAGGGTTATGGTAAGGGTTAGGATTATAGACGGTGTTAGACGTTAGGTTTAGGGTGTTAGGGTTAGGTTTATGGTTAGGGTAGATTTAAGTTTAGGTTTAATATTAGGGTTAGGGTTAGATTTGGGTTACTGTTCGTATTAGGGTTAGGGTTAGGGATAAGTTTGGGGATAGCGTTAGGTTTAGGGTTGGGGATACGGTTAAGGATTAGGGTGAGGGTTAGGGTTAGGTTTACAGTTAAGGCGAGGGTTTAGGGTAATTGTTATGGTTAGGGTTAGAGTTAGAGTTAGGCTTAGGGTTAGGGTGAAGTTTCAGTTAATAGTCAGGGTTAGGCTTAAGGTTAGAGTAGGGTTAAGGTTAGTGTTCGGGTTAGGTATAGCGTTAGGGTTTGGGTAGGGGTAAGGTTAGGGTTAAGGCTAGGTTTACGGTAAAGGGTAGGGCTAGCTTAGGGTTAGATTTAGAGTTGGAGTTAGTGCTAGGGTTTAGGATGATGGTTATGGTCAGGTTTAGAGTTGTTGTTAGGGTTAGGGTAGAGTTAAGGTTAGGGTTAATTTAGGGTTAGAGAAAGGGTTAGGTTTAGGTCTGGGTTAGGTGTAGGATGCGGGGTAGGGTTAGGGTTAGGGGTTCATGGGAGGGTTAGTGTTAAGTTTCCATTAAGCTGATGTTTTAGGGTGTTACTGTTAGGGCTAGGGTTAGCATTAGGTTTAGGGTCAGGGCTAGAGTTAGGGGATAGTTAAGGCTTAGCTTTACTTTCAGGGTTAGGGTTAGCCTTAGGTTTAGGGTGAAGTTTAGGTTAAGGATGAGGGTTAGGGTTAGGGTTAGGCATTTGGGTTAAGGTTAGGGTTAGGTTTAGGATTAGGCTTAGGGTTAGGGTTAGGTGTTTGGGTTAATGTTAGGGTCAGGTTTAGGGTTCGGCTTAGGGTTAGGGCTACAGCTGGGGTAAAGTTTAATTGAAGGGTGAGGGTTGAGCTTAGGGTTAGCGTTAGGGGTTAGGGTTAGAGCTTAGGTTAGGATTAAGTGTAGGGTTAAGGTTAGGTTTAGATTTAGGGTTAGGGTTATTGTTAGGGTTAAGTCATGTTTAGGTTTAGGGCTAGGTGAAGGTTATAGATAGGGTTAGGTTAAGGGTTGAGGTTAGGTTTAGATGGTAAGATGAGGGTTAGTGCTAGGTTTCCATTGAAGCTGAGTGTGTAGGGTAAGTTTTAGGGTTAGGATTAGGGTTAGAGTTAGGGTTAGGGTCAGGGTTAGTTTTGAGTTTAGAGTTAGGGTTACGTTTATGGTACGGTCAGGGTTAGGGGAGATTTAGTGTTACGTTTAGTTTTAGGGCTAGGGTTACAGAGAAGTTTATGTGAAGCGAGAGGGTTGGGGTTAGGGGTTTGGGTTCAGGTCAGAGTCAGGGTTAGGGTTAGGTTTAGGGTTAGGGTTACGTGTAGTGTTAGTGTTAGTTTTGCTTAGGGTTCGGGTTTGAATGAAGTGAGGGTACGCTTAGCGTTATGCTTTAGGGTGAAATTCTGGTTAAGGGTGAGGGTTCGGCTCAGGGTTAGGGTTAGAGTTAGGGTCAGTGGTTAGGGTTAGGTTTAGGGTTAAGGTTAGTTTTAGGCTAAGGATTAGGATGAGAGTTAGGGTTAAGGGTTACTGTTTCAGTTAGGTTTAGGTTAAGGTTATAATTAGGGTTAAGTTTAGGGTTAGGGTAAGAGTTAGAGTTACATTTACAGTTAAGGTGAGGGTTCTGGGTAAGCGTTACCGTTAAGGTTAGGGTTAGGGCTAGGGTTAGGGTTAGAGTTAAGGTTAAGGGTTAGGGTTAGGTTTAAGTTTATGGTAGGCTTAAAGATAGGGTTGAGGTTAGGTTAGGGTTAGGGTCAGGGTCAGGGTTAGAATTAGAATTAGGTTTAGGGCGAGGATTAGGGTCAGAGTTATTGTAAGGGTTAGGTTTCGGGTTACAGGTGGGCCAAGGTTAAGGTGAGGGTTAGGTTTATGGGGAGGGTTAGGGTTAAAGTCAGGGTGAGTTTTAGGTTAGGGATAGGGTGAAGATTAAGATAGGGTGAGGGTTAGGGTTATGGCTAAGGTTTGGGCTTGTTTTCAGGTTAGTGTTAAGGTTATGTTCAGGGTTAGGGTTACGTTCAGGGGTTGTGTTCAGTTTTAGGGTTAGGGTTAGATTTAAGGTTAGGGTTAAGTTTAGTGTTACGTTTAGGGTTAGGGTCATGGTTGTGTTAGGCTTTGTGGTTGGGGTGAGGGTTAGTTTTAGGGTTAGGGTTGGTTAGGGTTAGGATTACCGTTATGATAAGGCGTTAGGGGTTAGAGGTGTAGTTTAGGGTTAGGGTTTGGGTGAGGGTTCCGGTTAGGCCTTGCGGTTCTGGTCATGGTTAGGTTTGGTTTAGGCTTAGGGTTAGGTGCATGATTCGGTTTCGGGTTAGTGTTAGAGTTAGGGTGAGAGTTAGCGTTAAGGTTTTTGCTAGGCTTTGGTGTTAGGGTTAGGGTTTGTGTTAGGGTTAGGTTTATCATTAGGGCTCAGGGGTTTCAGGTTAATGTTAGGGTTAGGGTTAGGGATAGCATTAGGGTTAGGGTTGTGGGATACGGTTAGGATTTAGGGTGCGGGTTACGGTTAGTTTTCCAGTTAAGGTGAGGGTTTAGGGTAATTGTTACGATTAGGGTTATAGTCAGAGTTAGGGTTTGGTTTAGGATTAGGGTTAGGTGTAGGGTAAGAATTAGGTTTAGGTCCATGTTGACGGTTAGACTTAGTGTTCCATTTAGGGTCAGGGTTAGGGGTAGGGTTAGGATTAGGTCTAGGGTTAGGATTAGGATTATTTTAGGGTTAGGTTCAGGGCTATTGTAAGTGTTCGGTTTAGGGTTACAGATGGACTAGCGTTATTCTTAGAGTTAGGTTTAAGGTTAGGGTTTGGGTTAGGTCTAGGTTTAGGGTTAAGGTTATGGTTAGTGTTTGGATGAAGTTCAGGATAGGGTGAGGGTTATTTTTATGGTGAGGGCTAGGGTTTGGGTTTGTGTGCAGGTTAGTGTTAAGGATAGGTTTAGGGTTCGGTGAGGGTTAGGCGTTATGTCTAGGGTCAGCGTTAGGTTAGGTTTAGGGTTAGTGTGAAGTTTAGGTTAAGGGTGAGGGTTATGGTAAGGGTTAGGATTATAGACGGTGTTAGACGTTAGGTTTAGGGTGTTAGGGTTAGGTTTATGGTTAGGGTAGATTTAAGTTTAGGTTTAATATTAGGGTTAGGGTTAGATTTGGGTTACTGTTCGTATTAGGGTTAGGGTTAGGGATAAGTTTGGGGATAGCGTTAGGTTTAGGGTTGGGGATACGGTTAAGGATTAGGGTGAGGGTTAGGGTTAGGTTTACAGTTAAGGCGAGGGTTTAGGGTAATTGTTATGGTTAGGGTTAGAGTTAGAGTTAGGCTTAGGGTTAGGGTGAAGTTTCAGTTAATAGTCAGGGTTAGGCTTAAGGTTAGAGTAGGGTTAAGGTTAGTGTTCGGGTTAGGTATAGCGTTAGGGTTTGGGTAGGGGTAAGGTTAGGGTTAAGGCTAGGTTTACGGTAAAGGGTAGGGCTAGCTTAGGGTTAGATTTAGAGTTGGAGTTAGTGCTAGGGTTTAGGATGATGGTTATGGTCAGGTTTAGAGTTGTTGTTAGGGTTAGGGTAGAGTTAAGGTTAGGGTTAATTTAGGGTTAGAGAAAGGGTTAGGTTTAGGTCTGGGTTAGGTGTAGGATGCGGGGTAGGGTTAGGGTTAGGGGTTCATGGGAGGGTTAGTGTTAAGTTTCCATTAAGCTGATGTTTTAGGGTGTTACTGTTAGGGCTAGGGTTAGCATTAGGTTTAGGGTCAGGGCTAGAGTTAGGGGATAGTTAAGGCTTAGCTTTACTTTCAGGGTTAGGGTTAGCCTTAGGTTTAGGGTGAAGTTTAGGTTAAGGATGAGGGTTAGGGTTAGGGTTAGGCATTTGGGTTAAGGTTAGGGTTAGGTTTAGGATTAGGCTTAGGGTTAGGGTTAGGTGTTTGGGTTAATGTTAGGGTCAGGTTTAGGGTTCGGCTTAGGGTTAGGGCTACAGCTGGGGTAAAGTTTAATTGAAGGGTGAGGGTTGAGCTTAGGGTTAGCGTTAGGGGTTAGGGTTAGAGCTTAGGTTAGGATTAAGTGTAGGGTTAAGGTTCGGTTTAGATTTAGGGTTAGGGTTAGTGTTAGGGTTAAGTCATGTTTAGGTTTAGGGCTAGGTGAAGGTTATAGATAGGGTTAGGTTAAGGGTTGAGGTTAGGTTTAGATGGTAAGATGAGGGTTAGTGCTAGGTTTCCATTGAAGCTGAGTGTGTAGGGTAAGTTTTAGGGTTAGGATTAGGGTTAGAGTTAGGGTTAGGGTCAGGGTTAGTTTTGAGTTTAGAGTTAGGGTTACGTTTATGGTACGGTCAGGGTTAGGGGAGATTTAGTGTTACGTTTAGTTTTAGGGCTAGGGTTACAGAGAAGTTTATGTGAAGCGAGAGGGTTGGGGTTAGGGGTTTGGGTTCAGGTCAGAGTCAGGGTTAGGGTTAGGTTTAGGGTTAGGGTTACGTGTAGTGTTAGTGTTAGTTTTGCTTAGGGTTCGGGTTTGAATGAAGTGAGGGTACGCTTAGCGTTATGCTTTAGGGTGAAATTCTGGTTAAGGGTGAGGGTTCGGCTCAGGGTTAGGGTTAGAGTTAGGGTCAGTGGTTAGGGTTAGGTTTAGGGTTAAGGTTAGTTTTAGGCTAAGGATTAGGATGAGAGTTAGGGTTAAGGGTTACTGTTTCAGTTAGGTTTAGGTTAAGGTTATAATTAGGGTTAAGTTTAGGGTTAGGGTAAGAGTTAGAGTTACATTTACAGTTAAGGTGAGGGTTCTGGGTAAGTGTTACCGTTCAGGTTAGGGTTAGGGCTAGGGTTAGGGTTAGAGTTAAGGTTAAGGGTTAGGGTTAGGTTTAAGTTTATGGTAGGCTTAAAGATAGGGTTGAGGTTAGGTTAGGGTTAGGGTCAGGGTCAGGGTTAGAATTAGAATTAGGTTTAGGGCGAGGATTAGGGTCAGAGTTATTGTAAGGGTTAGGTTTCGGGTTACAGGTGGGCCAAGGTTAAGGTGAGGGTTAGGTTTATGGGGAGGGTTAGGGTTAAAGTCAGGGTGAGTTTTAGGTTAGGGATAGGGTGAAGATTAAGATAGGGTGAGGGTTAGGGTTATGGCTAAGGTTTGGGCTTTTTTTCAGGTTAGTGTTAAGGTTATGTTCAGGGTTAGGGTTACGTTCAGGGGTTGTGTTCAGTTTTAGGGTTAGGGTTAGATTTAAGGTTAGGGTTAAGTTTAGTGTTACGTTTAGGGTTAGGGTCATGGTTGTGTTAGGCTTTGTGGTTGGGGTGAGGGTTAGTTTTAGGGTTAGGGTTGGTTAGGGTTAGGATTACCGTTATGATAAGGCGTTAGGGGTTAGAGGTGTAGTTTAGGGTTAGGGTTTGGGTGAGGGTTCCGGTTAGGCCTTGCGGTTCTGGTCATGGTTAGGTTTGGTTTAGGCTTAGGGTTAGGTGCATGATTCGGTTTCGGGTTAGTGTTAGAGTTAGGGTGAGAGTTAGTGTTAAGGTTTTTGCTAGGCTTTGGTGTTAGGGTTAGGGTTTGTGTTAGGGTTAGGTTTATCATTAGGGCTCAGGGGTTTCAGGTTAATGTTAGGGTTAGGGTTAGGGATAGCATTAGGGTTAGGGTTGTGGGATACGGTTAGGATTTAGGGTGCGGGTTACGGTTAGTTTTCCAGTTAAGGTGAGGGTTTAGGGTAATTGTTACGATTAGGGTTATAGTCAGAGTTAGGGTTTGGTTTAGGATTAGGGTTAGGTGTAGGGTAAGAATTAGGTTTAGGTCCACGTTGAGGGTTAGACTTAGTGTTCTATTTAGGGTCAGGGTTAGGGGTAGGGTTAGGATTAGGTCTAGGGTTAGGATTAGGATTATTTTAGGGTTAGGTTCAGGGCTATTGTAAGTGTTCGGTTTAGGGTTACAGATGGACTAGCGTTATTCTTAGAGTTAGGTTTAAGGTTAGGGTTTGGGTTAGGTCTAGGTTTAGGGTTAAGGTTATGGTTAGTGTTTGGATGAAGTTCAGGATAGGGTGAGGGTTATTTTTATGGTGAGGGCTAGGGTTTGGGTTTGTGTGCAGGTTAGTGTTAAGGATAGGTTTAGGGTTCGGTGAGGGTTAGGCGTTATGTCTAGGGTCAGCGTTAGGTTAGGTTTAGGGTTAGTGTGAAGTTTAGGTTAAGGGTGAGGGTTATGGTAAGGGTTAGGATTATAGACGGTGTTAGACGTTAGGTTTAGGGTGTTAGGGTTAGGTTTATGGTTAGGGTAGATTTAAGTTTAGGTTTAATATTAGGGTTAGGGTTAGATTTGGGTTACTGTTCGTATTAGGGTTAGGGTTAGGGATAAGTTTGGGGATAGCGTTAGGTTTAGGGTTGGGGATACGGTTAAGGATTAGGGTGAGGGTTAGGGTTAGGTTTACAGTTAAGGCGAGGGTTTAGGGTAATTGTTATGGTTAGGGTTAGAGTTAGAGTTAGGCTTAGGGTTAGGGTGAAGTTTCAGTTAATAGTCAGGGTTAGGCTTAAGGTTAGAGTAGGGTTACGGTTAGTGTTCGGGTTAGGTATAGCGTTAGGGTTTGGGTAGGGGTAAGGTTAGGGTTAAGGCTAGGTTTACGGTAAAGGGTAGGGCTAGCTTAGGGTTAGATTTAGAGTTGGAGTTAGTGCTAGGGTTTAGGATGATGGTTATGGTCAGGTTTAGAGTTGTTGTTAGGGTTAGGGTAGAGTTAAGGTTAGGGTTAATTTAGGGTTAGAGAAAGGGTTAGGTTTAGGTCTGGGTTAGGTGTAGGATGCGGGGTAGGGTTAGGGTTAGGGGTTCATGGGAGGGTTAGTGTTAAGTTTCCATTAAGCTGATGTTTTAGGGTGTTACTGTTAGGGCTAGGGTTAGCATTAGGTTTAGGGTCAGGGCTAGAGTTAGGGGATAGTTAAGGCTTAGCTTTACTTTCAGGGTTAGGGTTAGCCTTAGGTTTAGGGTGAAGTTTAGGTTAAGGATGAGGGTTAGGGTTAGGGTTAGGCATTTGGGTTAAGGTTAGGGTTAGGTTTAGGATTAGGCTTAGGGTTAGGGTTAGGTGTTTGGGTTAATGTTAGGGTCAGGTTTAGGGTTCGGCTTAGGGTTAGGGCTACAGCTGGGGTAAAGTTTAATTGAAGGGTGAGGGTTGAGCTTAGGGTTAGCGTTAGGGGTTAGGGTTAGAGCCTAGGTTAGGATTAAGTGTAGGGTTAAGGTTCGGTTTAGATTTAGGGTTAGGGTTAGTGTTAGGGTTAAGTCATGTTTAGGTTTAGGGCTAGGTGAAGGTTATAGATAGGGTTAGGTTAAGGGTTGAGGTTAGGTTTAGATGGTAAGATGAGGGTTAGTGCTAGGTTTCCATTGAAGCTGAGTGTGTAGGGTAAGTTTTAGGGTTAGGATTAGGGTTAGAGTTAGGGTTAGGGTCAGGGTTAGTTTTGAGTTTAGAGTTAGGGTTACGTTTATGGTACGGTCAGGGTTAGGGGAGATTTAGTGTTACGTTTAGTTTTAGGGCTAGGGTTACAGAGAAGTTTATGTGAAGCGAGAGGGTTGGGGTTAGGGGTTTGGGTTCAGGTCAGAGTCAGGGTTAGGGTTAGGTTTAGGGTTAGGGTTACGTGTAGTGTTAGTGTTAGTTTTGCTTAGGGTTCGGGTTTGAATGAAGTGAGGGTACGCTTAGCGTTATGCTTTAGGGTGAAATTCTGGTTAAGGGTGAGGGTTCGGCTCAGGGTTAGGGTTAGAGTTAGGGTCAGTGGTTAGGGTTAGGTTTAGGGTTAAGGTTAGTTTTAGGCTAAGGATTAGGATGAGAGTTAGGGTTAAGGGTTACTGTTTCAGTTAGGTTTAGGTTAAGGTTATAATTAGGGTTAAGTTTAGGGTTAGGGTAAGAGTTAGAGTTACATTTACAGTTAAGGTGAGGGTTCTGGGTAAGTGTTACCGTTCAGGTTAGGGTTAGGGCTAGGGTTAGGGTTAGAGTTAAGGTTAAGGGTTAGGGTTAGGTTTAAGTTTATGGTAGGCTTAAAGATAGGGTTGAGGTTAGGTTAGGGTTAGGGTCAGGGTCAGGGTTAGAATTAGAATTAGGTTTAGGGCGAGGATTAGGGTCAGAGTTATTGTAAGGGTTAGGTTTCGGGTTACAGGTGGGCCAAGGTTAAGGTGAGGGTTAGGTTTATGGGGAGGGTTAGGGTTAAAGTCAGGGTGAGTTTTAGGTTAGGGATAGGGTGAAGATTAAGATAGGGTGAGGGTTAGGGTTATGGCTAAGGTTTGGGCTTTTTTTCAGGTTAGTGTTAAGGTTATGTTCAGGGTTAGGGTTACGTTCAGGGGTTGTGTTCAGTTTTAGGGTTAGGGTTAGATTTAAGGTTAGGGTTAAGTTTAGTGTTACGTTTAGGGTTAGGGTCATGGTTGTGTTAGGCTTTGTGGTTGGGGTGAGGGTTAGTTTTAGGGTTAGGGTTGGTTAGGGTTAGGATTACCGTTATGATAAGGCGTTAGGGGTTAGAGGTGTAGTTTAGGGTTAGGGTTTGGGTGAGGGTTCCGGTTAGGCCTTGCGGTTCTGGTCATGGTTAGGTTTGGTTTAGGCTTAGGGTTAGGTGCATGATTCGGTTTCGGGTTAGTGTTAGAGTTAGGGTGAGAGTTAGTGTTAAGGTTTTTGCTAGGCTTTGGTGTTAGGGTTAGGGTTTGTGTTAGGGTTAGGTTTATCATTAGGGCTCAGGGGTTTCAGGTTAATGTTAGGGTTAGGGTTAGGGATAGCATTAGGGTTAGGGTTGTGGGATACGGTTAGGATTTAGGGTGCGGGTTACGGTTAGTTTTCCAGTTAAGGTGAGGGTTTAGGGTAATTGTTACGATTAGGGTTATAGTCAGAGTTAGGGTTTGGTTTAGGATTAGGGTTAGGTGTAGGGTAAGAATTAGGTTTAGGTCCACGTTGAGGGTTAGACTTAGTGTTCTATTTAGGGTCAGGGTTAGGGGTAGGGTTAGGATTAGGTCTAGGGTTAGGATTAGGATTATTTTAGGGTTAGGTTCAGGGCTATTGTAAGTGTTCGGTTTAGGGTTACAGATGGACTAGCGTTATTCTTAGAGTTAGGTTTAAGGTTAGGGTTTGGGTTAGGTCTAGGTTTAGGGTTAAGGTTATGGTTAGTGTTTGGATGAAGTTCAGGATAGGGTGAGGGTTATTTTTATGGTGAGGGCTAGGGTTTGGGTTTGTGTGCAGGTTAGTGTTAAGGATAGGTTTAGGGTTCGGTGAGGGTTAGGCGTTATGTCTAGGGTCAGCGTTAGGTTAGGTTTAGGGTTAGTGTGAAGTTTAGGTTAAGGGTGAGGGTTATGGTAAGGGTTAGGATTATAGACGGTGTTAGACGTTAGGTTTAGGGTGTTAGGGTTAGGTTTATGGTTAGGGTAGATTTAAGTTTAGGTTTAATATTAGGGTTAGGGTTAGATTTGGGTTACTGTTCGTATTAGGGTTAGGGTTAGGGATAAGTTTGGGGATAGCGTTAGGTTTAGGGTTGGGGATACGGTTAAGGATTAGGGTGAGGGTTAGGGTTAGGTTTACAGTTAAGGCGAGGGTTTAGGGTAATTGTTATGGTTAGGGTTAGAGTTAGAGTTAGGCTTAGGGTTAGGGTGAAGTTTCAGTTAATAGTCAGGGTTAGGCTTAAGGTTAGAGTAGGGTTACGGTTAGTGTTCGGGTTAGGTATAGCGTTAGGGTTTGGGTAGGGGTAAGGTTAGGGTTAAGGCTAGGTTTACGGTAAAGGGTAGGGCTAGCTTAGGGTTAGATTTAGAGTTGGAGTTAGTGCTAGGGTTTAGGATGATGGTTATGGTCAGGTTTAGAGTTGTTGTTAGGGTTAGGGTAGAGTTAAGGTTAGGGTTAATTTAGGGTTAGAGAAAGGGTTAGGTTTAGGTCTGGGTTAGGTGTAGGATGCGGGGTAGGGTTAGGGTTAGGGGTTCATGGGAGGGTTAGTGTTAAGTTTCCATTAAGCTGATGTTTTAGGGTGTTACTGTTAGGGCTAGGGTTAGCATTAGGTTTAGGGTCAGGGCTAGAGTTAGGGGATAGTTAAGGCTTAGCTTTACTTTCAGCGTTAGGGTTAGCCTTAGGTTTAGGGTGAAGTTTAGGTTAAGGATGAGGGTTAGGGTTAGGGTTAGGCATTTGGGTTAAGGTTAGGGTTAGGTTTAGGATTAGGCTTAGGGTTAGGGTTAGGTGTTTGGGTTAATGTTAGGGTCAGGTTTAGGGTTCGGCTTAGGGTTAGGGCTACAGCTGGGGTAAAGTTTAATTGAAGGGTGAGGGTTGAGCTTAGGGTTAGCGTTAGGGGTTAGGGTTAGAGCCTAGGTTAGGATTAAGTGTAGGGTTAAGGTTCGGTTTAGATTTAGGGTTAGGGTTAGTGTTAGGGTTAAGTCATGTTTAGGTTTAGGGCTAGGTGAAGGTTATAGATAGGGTTAGGTTAAGGGTTGAGGTTAGGTTTAGATGGTAAGATGAGGGTTAGTGCTAGGTTTCCATTGAAGCTGAGTGTGTAGGGTAAGTTTTAGGGTTAGGATTAGGGTTAGAGTTAGGGTTAGGGTCAGGGTTAGTTTTGAGTTTAGAGTTAGGGTTACGTTTATGGTACGGTCAGGGTTAGGGGAGATTTAGTGTTACGTTTAGTTTTAGGGCTAGGGTTACAGAGAAGTTTATGTGAAGCGAGAGGGTTGGGGTTAGGGGTTTGGGTTCAGGTCAGAGTCAGGGTTAGGGTTAGGTTTAGGGTTAGGGTTACGTGTAGTGTTAGTGTTAGTTTTGCTTAGGGTTCGGGTTTGAATGAAGTGAGGGTACGCTTAGCGTTATGCTTTAGGGTGAAATTCTGGTTAAGGGTGAGGATTCGGCTCAGGGTTAGGGTTAGAGTTAGGGTCAGTGGTTAGGGTTAGGTTTAGGGTTAAGGTTAGTTTTAGGCTAAGGATTAGGATTAGAGTTAGGGTTAAGGGTTACTGTTTCAGTTAGGTTTAGGTTAAGGTTATAATTAGGGTTAAGTTTAGGGTTAGGGTAAGAGTTAGAGTTACATTTACAGTTAAGGTGAGGGTTCTGGGTAAGTGTTACCGTTCAGGTTAGGGTTAGGGCTAGGGTTAGGGTTAGAGTTAAGGTTAAGGGTTAGGGTTAGGTTTAAGTTTATGGTAGGCTTAAAGATAGGGTTGAGGTTAGGTTAGGGTTAGGGTCAGGGTTAGAATTAGAATTAGGTTTAGGGCGAGGATTAGGGTCAGAGTTATTGTAATGGTTAGGTTTCGGGTTACAGGTGGGCCAAGGTTAAGGTGAGGGTTAGGTTTATGGGGAGGGTTAGGGTTAAAGTCAGGGTGAGTTTTAGGTTAGGGATAGGGTGAAGTTTAAGATAGGGTGAGGGTTAGGGTTATGGCTAAGGTTTGGGCTTGTTTTCAGGTTAGTGTTAAGGTTATGTTCAGGGTTAGGGTTACGTTCAGGGGTTGTGTTCAGTTTTAGGGTTAGGGTTAGATTTAAGGTTAGGGTTAAGTTTAGTGTTACGTTTAGGGTTAGGGTCATGGTTGTGTTAGGCTTTGTGGTTGGGGTGAGGGTTAGTTTTAGGGTTAGGGTTGGTTAGGGTTAGGATTACCGTTATGATAAGGCGTTAGGGGTTAGAGGTGTAGTTTAGGGTTAGGGTTTGGGTGAGGGTTCCGGTTAGGCCTTGCGGTTCTGGTCATGGTTAGGTTTGGTTTAGGCTTAGGGTTAGGTGCATGATTCGGTTTCGGGTTAGTGTTAGAGTTAGGGTGAGAGTTAGTGTTAAGGTTTTTGCTAGGCTTTGGTGTTAGGGTTAGGGTTTGTGTTAGGGTTAGGTTTATCATTAGGGCTCAGGGGTTTCAGGTTAATGTTAGGGTTAGGGTTAGGGATAGCATTAGGGTTAGGGTTGTGGGATACGGTTAGGATTTAGGGTGCGGGTTACGGTTAGTTTTCCAGTTAAGGTGAGGGTTTAGGGTAATTGTTACGATTAGGGTTATAGTCAGAGTTAGGGTTTGGTTTAGGATTAGGGTTAGGTGTAGGGTAAGAATTAGGTTTAGGTCCATGTTGAGGGTTAGACTTAGTGTTCTATTTAGGGTCAGGGTTAGGGGTAGGGTTAGGATTAGGTCTAGGGTTAGGATTAGGATTATTTTAGGGTTAGGTTCAGGGCTATTGTAAGTGTTCGGTTTAGGGTTACAGATGGACTAGCGTTATTCTTAGAGTTAGGTTTAAGGTTAGGGTTTGGGTTAGGTCTAGGTTTAGGGTTAAGGTTATGGTTAGTGTTTGGATGAAGTTCAGGATAGGGTGAGGGTTATTTTTATGGTGAGGGCTAGGGTTTGGGTTTGTGTGCAGGTTAGTGTTAAGGATAGGTTTAGGGTTCGGTGAGGGTTAGGCGTTATGTCTAGGGTCAGCGTTAGGTTAGGTTTAGGGTTAGTGTGAAGTTTAGGTTAAGGGTGAGGGTTATGGTAAGGGTTAGGATTATAGACGGTGTTAGACGTTAGGTTTAGGGTGTTAGGGTTAGGTTTATGGTTAGGGTAGATTTAAGTTTAGGTTTAATATTAGGGTTAGGGTTAGATTTGGGTTACTGTTCGTATTAGGGTTAGGGTTAGGGATAAGTTTGGGGATAGCGTTAGGTTTAGGGTTGGGGATACGGTTAAGGATTAGGGTGAGGGTTAGGGTTAGGTTTACAGTTAAGGCGAGGGTTTAGGGTAATTGTTATGGTTAGGGTTAGAGTTAGAGTTAGGCTTAGGGTTAGGGTGAAGTTTCAGTTAATAGTCAGGGTTAGGCTTAAGGTTAGAGTAGGGTTAAGGTTAGTGTTCGGGTTAGGTATAGCGTTAGGGTTTGGGTAGGGGTAAGGTTAGGGTTAAGGCTAGGTTTACGGTAAAGGGTAGGGCTAGCTTAGGGTTAGATTTAGAGTTGGAGTTAGTGCTAGGGTTTAGGATGATGGTTATGGTCAGGTTTAGAGTTGTTGTTAGGGTTAGGGTAGAGTTAAGGTTAGGGTTAATTTAGGGTTAGAGAAAGGGTTAGGTTTAGGTCTGGGTTAGGTGTAGGATGCGGGGTAGGGTTAGGGTTAGGGGTTCATGGGAGGGTTAGTGTTAAGTTTACATTAAGCTGATGTTTTAGGGTGTTACTGTTAGGGCTAGGGTTAGCATTAGGTTTAGGGTCAGGGCTAGAGTTAGGGGATAGTTAAGGGTTAGCTTTACTTTCAGGGTTAGGGTTAGCCTTAGGTTTAGGGTGAAGTTTAGGTTAAGGATGAGGGTTAGGGTTAGGGTTAGGCATTTGGGTTAAGGTTAGGGTTAGGTTTAGGATTAGGCTTAGGGTTAGGGTTAGGTGTTTGGGTTAATGTTAGGGTCAGGTTTAGGGTTCGGCTTAGGGTTAGGGCTACAGCTGGGGTAAAGTTTAATTGAAGGGTGAGGGTTGAGCTTAGGGTTAGCGTTAGGGGTTAGGGTTAGAGCCTAGGTTAGGATTAAGTGTAGGGTTAAGGTTCGGTTTAGATTTAGGGTTAGGGTTAGTGTTAGGGTTAAGTCATGTTTAGGTTTAGGGCTAGGTGAAGGTTATAGATAGGGTTAGGTTAAGGGTTGAGGTTAGGTTTAGATGGTAAGATGAGGGTTAGTGCTAGGTTTCCATTGAAGCTGAGTGTGTAGGGTAAGTTTTAGGGTTAGGATTAGGGTTAGAGTTAGGGTTAGGGTCAGGGTTAGTTTTGAGTTTAGAGTTAGGGTTACGTTTATGGTACGGTCAGGGTTAGGGGAGATTTAGTGTTACGTTTAGTTTTAGGGCTAGGGTTACAGAGAAGTTTATGTGAAGCGAGAGGGTTGGGGTTAGGGGTTTGGGTTCAGGTCAGAGTCAGGGTTAGGGTTAGGTTTAGGGTTAGGGTTACGTGTAGTGTTAGTGTTAGTTTTGCTTAGGGTTCGGGTTTGAATGAAGTGAGGGTACGCTTAGCGTTATGCTTTAGGGTGAAATTCTGGTTAAGGGTGAGGGTTCGGCTCAGGGTTAGGGTTAGAGTTAGGGTCAGTGGTTAGGGTTAGGTTTAGGGTTAAGGTTAGTTTTAGGCTAAGGATTAGGATTAGAGTTAGGGTTAAGGGTTACTGTTTCAGTTAGGTTTAGGTTAAGGTTATAATTAGGGTTAAGTTTAGGGTTAGGGTAAGAGTTAGAGTTACATTTACAGTTAAGGTGAGGGTTCTGGGTAAGTGTTACCGTTCAGGTTAGGGTTAGGGCTAGGGTTAGGGTTAGAGTTAAGGTTAAGGGTTAGGGTTAGGTTTAAGTTTATGGTAGGCTTAAAGATAGGGTTGAGGTTAGGTTAGGGTTAGGGTCAGGGTCAGGGTTAGAATTAGAATTAGGTTTAGGGCGAGGATTAGGGTCAGAGTTATTGTAAGGGTTAGGTTTCGGGTTACAGGTGGGCCAAGGTTAAGGTGAGGGTTAGGTTTATGGGGAGGGTTAGGGTTAAAGTCAGGGTGAGTTTTAGGTTAGGGATAGGGTGAAGTTTAAGATAGGGTGAGGGTTAGGGTTATGGCTAAGGTTTGGGCTTGTTTTCAGGTTAGTGTTAAGGTTATGTTCAGGGTTAGGGTTACGTTCAGGGGTTGTGTTCAGTTTTAGGGTTAGGGTTAGATTTAAGGTTAGGGTTAAGTTTAGTGTTACGTTTAGGGTTAGGGTCATGGTTGTGTTAGGCTTTGTGGTTGGGGTGAGGGTTAGTTTTAGGGTTAGGGTTGGTTAGGGTTAGGATTACCGTTATGATAAGGAGTTAGGGGTTAGAGGTGTAGTTTAGGGTTAGGGTTTGGGTGAGGGTTCCGGTTAGGCCTTGCGGTTCTGGTCATGGTTAGGTTTGGTTTAGGCTTAGGGTTAGGTGCATGATTCGGTTTCGGGTTAGTGTTAGAGTTAGGGTGAGAGTTAGTGTTAAGGTTTTTGCTAGGCTTTGGTGTTAGGGTTAGGGTTTGTGTTAGGGTTAGGTTTATCATTAGGGCTCAGGGGTTTCAGGTTAATGTTAGGGTTAGGGTTAGGGATAGCATTAGGGTTAGGGTTGTGGGATACGGTTAGGATTTAGGGTGCGGGTTACGGTTAGTTTTCCAGTTAAGGTGAGGGTTTAGGGTAATTGTTACGATTAGGGTTATAGTCAGAGTTAGGGTTTGGTTTAGGATTAGGGTTAGGTGTAGGGTAAGAATTAGGTTTAGGTCCATGTTGAGGGTTAGACTTAGTGTTCTATTTAGGGTCAGGGTTAGGGGTAGGGTTAGGATTAGGTCTAGGGTTAGGATTAGGATTATTTTAGGGTTAGGTTCAGGGCTATTGTAAGTGTTCGGTTTAGGGTTACAGATGGACTAGCGTTATTCTTAGAGTTAGGTTTAAGGTTAGGGTTTGGGTTAGGTCTAGGTTTAGGGTTAAGGTTATGGTTAGTGTTTGGATGAAGTTCAGGATAGGGTGAGGGTTATTTTTATGGTGAGGGCTAGGGTTTGGGTTTGTGTGCAGGTTAGTGTTAAGGATAGGTTTAGGGTTCGGTGAGGGTTAGGCGTTATGTCTAGGGTCAGCGTTAGGTTAGGTTTAGGGTTAGTGTGAAGTTTAGGTTAAGGGTGAGGGTTATGGTAAGGGTTAGGATTATAGACGGTGTTAGACGTTAGGTTTAGGGTGTTAGGGTGAGGTTTATGGTTAGGGTAGATTTAAGTTTAGGTTTAATATTAGGGTTAGGGTTAGATTTGGGTTACTGTTCGTATTAGGGTTAGGGTTAGGGATAAGTTTGGGGATGGCGTTAGGTTTAGGGTTGGGGATACGGTTAAGGATTAGGGTGAGGGTTAGGGTTAGGTTTACAGTTAAGGCGAGGGTTTAGGGTAATTGTTATGGTTAGGGTTAGAGTTAGAGTTAGGCTTAGGGTTAGGGTGAAGTTTCAGTTAATAGTCAGGGTTAGGCTTAAGGTTAGAGTAGGGTTAAGGTTAGCGTTCGGGTTAGGTATAGCGTTAGGGTTTGGGTAGGGGTAAGGTTAGGGTTAAGGCTAGGTTTACGGTAAAGGGTAGGGCTAGCTTAGGGTTAGATTTAGAGTTGGAGTTAGTGCTAGGGTTTAGGATGATGGTTATGGTCAGGTTTAGAGTTGTTGTTAGGGTTAGGGTAGAGTTAAGGTTAGGGTTAATTTAGGGTTAGAGAAAGGGTTAGGTTTAGGTCTGGGTTAGGTGTAGGATGCGGGGTAGGGTTAGGGTTAGGGGTTCATGGGAGGGTTAGTGTTAAGTTTACATTAAGCTGATGTTTTAGGGTGTTACTGTTAGGGCTAGGGTTAGCATTAGGTTTAGGGTCAGGGCTAGAGTTAGGGGATAGTTAAGGGTTAGCTTTACTTTCAGCGTTAGGGTTAGCCTTAGGTTTAGGGTGAAGTTTAGGTTAAGGATGAGGGTTAGGGTTAGGGTTAGGCATTTGGGTTAAGGTTAGGGTTAGGTTTAGGATTAGGCTTAGGGTTAGGGTTAGGTGTTTGGGTTAATGTTAGGGTCAGGTTTAGGGTTCGGCTTAGGGTTAGGGCTACAGCTGGGGTAAAGTTTAATTGAAGGGTGAGGGTTGAGCTTAGGGTTAGCGTTAGGGGTTAGGGTTAGAGCTTAGGTTAGGATTAAGTGTAGGGTTAAGGTTCGGTTTAGATTTAGGGTTAGGGTTAGTGTTAGGGTTAAGTCATGTTTAGGTTTAGGGCTAGGTGAAGGTTATAGATAGGGTTAGGTTAAGGGTTGAGGTTAGGTTTAGATGGTAAGATGAGGGTTAGTGCTAGGTTTCCATTGAAGCTGAGTGTGTAGGGTAAGTTTTAGGGTTAGGATTAGGGTTAGAGTTAGGGTTAGGGTCAGGGTTAGTTTTGAGTTTAGAGTTAGGGTTACGTTTATGGTACGGTCAGGGTTAGGGGAGATTTAGTGTTACGTTTAGTTTTAGGGCTAGGGTTACAGAGAAGTTTATGTGAAGCGAGAGGGTTGGGGTTAGGGGTTTGGGTTCAGGTCAGAGTCAGGGCTAGGGTTAGGTTTAGGGTTAGGGTTACGTGTAGTGTTAGTGTTAGTTTTGCTTAGGGTTCGGGTTTGAATGAAGTGAGGGTAAGCTTAGCGTTATGCTTTAGGGTGAAATTCTGGTTAAGGGTGAGGGTTCGGCTCAGGGTTAGGGTTAGATTTAGGGTCAGTGGTTAGGGTTAGGTTTAGGGTTAAGGTTAGTTTTAGGCTAAGGATTAGGATGAGAGTTAGGGTTAAGGGTTACTGTTTCAGTTAGGTTTAGGTTAAGGTTATAATTAGGGTTAAGTTTAGGGTTAGGGTAAGAGTTAGAGTTACATTTACAGTAAAGGTGAGGGTTCTGGGTAAGTGTTACCGTTCAGGTTAGGGTTAGGGCTAGGGTTAGGGTTAGAGTTAAGGTTAAGGGTTAGGGTTAGGTTTAAGTTTATGGTAGGCTTAAAGATAGGGTTGAGGTTAGGTTAGGGTTAGGGTCAGGGTCAGGGTTAGAATTAGAATTAGGTTTAGGGCGAGGATTAGGGTCAGAGTTATTGTAAGGGTTAGGTTTCGGGTTACAGGTGGGCCAAGGTTAAGGTGAGGGTTAGGTTTATGGGGAGGGTTAGGGTTAAAGTCAGGGTGAGTTTTAGGTTAGGGATAGGGTGAAGTTTAAGATAGGGTGAGGGTTAGGGTTATGGCTAAGGTTTGGGCTTGTTTTCAGGTTAGTGTTAAGGTTATGTTCAGGGTTAGGGTTACGTTCAGGGGTTGTGTTCAGTTTTAGGGTTAGGGTTAGATTTAAGGTTAGGGTTAAGTTTAGTGTTACGTTTAGGGTTAGGGTCATGGTTGTGTTAGGCTTTGTGGTTGGGGTGAGGGTTAGTTTTAGGGTTAGGGTTGGTTAGGGTTAGGATTACCGTTATGATAAGGCGTTAGGGGTTAGAGGTGTAGTTTAGGGTTAGGGTTTGGGTGAGGGTTCCGGTTAGGCCTTGCGGTTCTGGTCATGGTTAGGTTTGGTTTAGGCTTAGGGTTAGGTGCGTGATTCGGTTTCGGGTTAGTGTTAGAGTTAGGGTGAGAGTTAGTGTTAAGGTTTTTGCTAGGCTTTGGTGTTAGGGTTAGGGTTTGTGTTAGGGTTAGGTTTATCATTAGGGCTCAGGGGTTTCAGGTTAATGTTAGGGTTAGGGTTAGGGATAGCATTAGGGTTAGGGTTGTGGGATACGGTTAGGATTTAGGGTGCGGGTTACGGTTAGTTTTCCAGTTAAGGTGAGGGTTTAGGGTAATTGTTACGATTAGGGTTATAGTCAGAGTTAGGATTTGGTTTAGGATTAGGGTTAGGTGTAGGGTAAGAATTAGGTTTAGGTCCATGTTGAGGGTTAGACTTAGTGTTCTATTTAGGGTCAGGGTTAGGGGTAGGGTTAGGATTAGGTCTAGGGTTAGGATTAGGATTATTTTAGGGTTAGGTTCAGGGCTATTGTAAGTGTTCGGTTTAGGGTTACAGATGGACTAGCGTTATTCTTAGAGTTAGGTTTAAGGTTAGGGTTTGGGTTAGGTCTAGGTTTAGGGTTAAGGTTATGGTTAGTGTTTGGATGAAGTTCAGGATAGGGTGAGGGTTATTTTTATGGTGAGGGCTAGGGTTTGGGTTTGTGTGCAGGTTAGTGTTAAGGATAGGTTTAGGGTTCGGTGAGGGTTAGGCGTTATGTCTAGGGTCAGCGTTAGGTTAGGTTTAGGGTTAGTGTGAAGTTTAGGTTAAGGGTGAGGGTTATGGTAAGGGTTAGGATTATAGACGGTGTTAGACGTTAGGTTTAGGGTGTTAGGGTGAGGTTTATGGTTAGGGTAGATTTAAGTTTAGGTTTAATATTAGGGTTAGGGTTAGATTTGGGTTACTGTTCGTATTAGGGTTAGGGTTAGGGATAAGTTTGGGGATGGCGTTAGGTTTAGGGTTGGGGATACGGTTAAGGATTAGGGTGAGGGTTAGGGTTAGGTTTACAGTTAAGGCGAGGGTTTAGGGTAATTGTTATGGTTAGGGTTAGAGTTAGAGTTAGGCTTAGGGTTAGGGTGAAGTTTCAGTTAATAGTCAGGGTTAGGCTTAAGGTTAGAGTAGGGTTAAGGTTAGTGTTCGGGTTAGGTATAGCGTTAGGGTTTGGGTAGGGGTAAGGTTAGGGTTAAGGCTAGGTTTACGGTAAAGGGTAGGGCTAGCTTAGGGTTAGATTTAGAGTTGGAGTTAGTGCTAGGGTTTAGGATGATGGTTATGGTCAGGTTCAGAGTTGTTGTTAGGGTTAGGGTAGAGTTAAGGTTAGGGTTAATTTAGGGTTAGAGAAAGGGTTAGGTTTAGGTCTGGGTTAGGTGTAGGATGCGGGGTAGGGTTAGGGTTAGGGGTTCATGGGAGGGTTAGTGTTAAGTTTACATTAAGCTGATGTTTTAGGGTGTTACTGTTAGGGCTAGGGTTAGCATTAGGTTTAGGGTCAGGGCTAGAGTTAGGGGATAGTTAAGGGTTAGCTTTACTTTCAGGGTTAGGGTTAGCCTTAGGTTTAGGGTGAAGTTTAGGTTAAGGATGAGGGTTAGGGTTAGGGTTAGGCATTTGGGTTAAGGTTAGGGTTAGGTTTAGGATTAGGCTTAGGGTTAGGGTTAGGTGTTTGGGTTAATGTTAGGGTCAGGTTTAGGGTTCGGCTTAGGGTTAGGGCTACAGCTGGGGTAAAGTTTAATTGAAGGGTGAGGGTTGAGCTTAGGGTTAGCGTTAGGGGTTAGGGTTAGAGCTTAGGTTAGGATTAAGTGTAGGGTTAAGGTTCGGTTTAGATTTAGGGTTAGGGTTAGTGTTAGGGTTAAGTCATGTTTAGGTTTAGGGCTAGGTGAAGGTTATAGATAGGGTTAGGTTAAGGGTTGAGGTTAGGTTTAGATGGTAAGATGAGGGTTAGTGCTAGGTTTCCATTGAAGCTGAGTGTGTAGGGTAAGTTTTAGGGTTAGGATTAGGGTTAGAGTTAGGGTTAGGGTCAGGGTTAGTTTTGAGTTTAGAGTTAGGGTTACGTTTATGGTACGGTCAGGGTTAGGGGAGATTTAGTGTTACGTTTAGTTTTAGGGCTAGGGTTACAGAGAAGTTTATGTGAAGCGAGAGGGTTGGGGTTAGGGGTTTGGGTTCAGGTCAGAGTCAGGGTTAGGGTTAGGTTTAGGGTTAGGGTTACGTGTAGTGTTAGTGTTAGTTTTGCTTAGGGTTCGGGTTTGAATGAAGTGAGGGTACGCTTAGCGTTATGCTTTAGGGTGAAATTCTGGTTAAGGGTGAGGGTTCGGCTCAGGGTTAGGGTTAGAGTTAGGGTCAGTGGTTAGGGTTAGGTTTAGGGTTAAGGTTAGTTTTAGGCTAAGGATTAGGATGAGAGTTAGGGTTAAGGGTTACTGTTTCAGTTAGGTTTAGGTTAAGGTTATAATTAGGGTTAAGTTTAGGGTTAGGGTAAGAGTTAGAGTTACATTTACAGTTAAGGTGAGGGTTCTGGGTAAGTGTTACCGTTCAGGTTAGGGTTAGGGCTAGGGTTAGGGTTAGAGTTAAGGTTAAGGGTTAGGGTTAGGTTTAAGTTTATGGTAGGCTTAAAGATAGGGTTGAGGTTAGGTTAGGGTTAGGGTCAGGGTCAGGGTTAGAATTAGGTTTAGGGCGAGGATTAGGGTCAGAGTTATTGTAAGGGTTAGGTTTCGGGTTACAGGTGGGCCAAGGTTAAGGTGAGGGTTAGGTTTATGGGGAGGGTTAGGGTTAAAGTCAGGGTGAGTTTTAGGTTAGGGATAGGGTGAAGTTTAAGACAGGGTGAGGGTTAGGGTTATGGCTAAGGTTTGGGCTTGTTTTCAGGTTAGTGTTAAGGTTATGTTCAGGGTTAGGGTTACGTTCAGGGGTTGTGTTCAGTTTTAGGGTTAGGGTTAGATTTAAGGTTAGGGTTAAGTTTAGTGTTACGTTTAGGGTTAGGGTCATGGTTGTGTTAGGCTTTGTGGTTGGGGTGAGGGTTAGTTTTAGGGTTAGGGTTGGTTAGGGTTAGGATTACCGTTATGATAAGGCGTTAGGGGTTAGAGGTGTAGTTTAGGGTTAGGGTTTGGGTGAGGGTTCCGGTTAGGCCTTGCGGTTCTGGTCATGGTTAGGTTTGGTTTAGGCTTAGGGTTAGGTGCATGATTCGGTTTCGGGTTAGTGTTAGAGTTAGGGTGAGAGTTAGTGTTAAGGTTTTTGCTAGGCTTTGGTGTTAGGGTTAGGGTTTGTGTTAGGGTTAGGTTTATCATTAGGGCTCAGGGGTTTCAGGTTAATGTTAGGGTTAGGGTTAGGGATAGCATTAGGGTTAGGGTTGTGGGATACGGTTAGGATTTAGGGTGCGGGTTACGGTTAGTTTTCCAGTTAAGGTGAGGGTTTAGGGTAATTGTTACGATTAGGGTTATAGTCAGAGTTAGGGTTTGGTTTAGGATTAGGGTTAGGTGTAGGGTAAGAATTAGGTTTAGGTCCATGTTGAGGGTTAGACTTAGTGTTCTATTTAGGGTCAGGGTTAGGGGTAGGGTTAGGATTAGGTCTAGGGTTAGGATTAGGATTATTTTAGGGTTAGGTTCAGGGCTATTGTAAGTGTTCGGTTTAGGGTTACAGATGGACTAGCGTTATTCTTAGAGTTAGGTTTAAGGTTAGGGTTTGGGTTAGGTCTAGGTTTAGGGTTAAGGTTATGGTTAGTGTTTGGATGAAGTTCAGGATAGGGTGAGGGTTATTTTTATGGTGAGGGCTAGGGTTTGGGTTTGTGTGCAGGTTAGTGTTAAGGATAGGTTTAGGGTTCGGTGAGGGTTAGGCGTTATGTCTAGGGTCAGCGTTAGGTTAGGTTTAGGGTTAGTGTGAAGTTTAGGTTAAGGGTGAGGGTTATGGTAAGGGTTAGGATTATAGACGGTGTTAGACGTTAGGTTTAGGGTGTTAGGGTTAGGTTTATGGTTAGGGTAGATTTAAGTTTAGGTTTAATATTAGGGTTAGGGTTAGATTTGGGTTACTGTTCGTATTAGGGTTAGGGTTAGGGATAAGTTTGGGGATAGCGTTAGGTTTAGGGTTGGGGATACGGTTAAGGATTAGGGTGAGGGTTAGGGTTAGGTTTACAGTTAAGGCGAGGGTTTAGGGTAATTGTTATGGTTAGGGTTAGAGTTAGAGTTAGGCTTAGGGTTAGCGTGAAGTTTCAGTTAATAGTCAGGGTTAGGCTTAAGGTTAGAGTAGGGTTAAGGTTAGTGTTCGGGTTAGGTATAGCGTTAGGGTTTGGGTAGGGGTAAGGTTAGGGTTAAGGCTAGGTTTACGGTAAAGGGTAGGGCTAGCTTAGGGTTAGATTTAGAGTTGGAGTTAGTGCTAGGGTTTAGGATGATGGTTATGGTCAGGTTCAGAGTTGTTGTTAGGGTTAGGGTAGAGTTAAGGTTAGGGTTAATTTAGGGTTAGAGAAAGGGTTAGGTTTAGGTCTGGGTTAGGTGTAGGATGCGGGGTAGGGTTAGGGTTAGGGGTTCATGGGAGGGTTAGTGTTAAGTTTACATTAAGCTGATGTTTTAGGGTGTTACTGTTAGGGCTAGGGTTAGCATTAGGTTTAGGGTCAGGGCTAGAGTTAGGGGATAGTTAAGGCTTAGCTTTACTTTCAGCGTTAGGGTTAGCCTTAGATTTAGGGTGAAGTTTAGGTTAAGGATGAGGGTTAGGGTTAGGGTTAGGCATTTGGGTTAAGGTTAGGGTTAGGTTTAGGATTAGGCTTAGGGTTAGGGTTAGGTGTTTGGGTTAATGTTAGGGTCAGGTTTAGGGTTCGGCTTAGGGTTAGGGCTACAGCTGGGGTAAAGTTTAATTGAAGGGTGAGGGTTGAGCTTAGGGTTAGCGTTAGGGGTTAGGGTTAGAGCTTAGGTTAGGATTAAGTGTAGGGTTAAGGTTCGGTTTAGATTTAGGGTTAGGGTTAGTGTTAGGGTTAAGTCATGTTTAGGTTTAGGGCTAGGTGAAGGTTATAGATAGGGTTAGGTTAAGGGTTGAGGTTAGGTTTAGATGGTAAGATGAGGGTTAGTGCTAGGTTTCCATTGAAGCTGAGTGTGTAGGGTAAGTTTTAGGGTTAGGATTAGGGTTAGAGTTAGGGTTAGGGTCAGGGTTAGTTTTGAGTTTAGAGTTAGGGTTACGTTTATGGTACGGTCAGGGTTAGGGGAGATTTAGTGTTACGTTTAGTTTTAGGGCTAGGGTTACAGAGAAGTTTATGTGAAGCGAGAGGGTTGGGGTTAGGGGTTTGGGTTCAGGTCAGAGTCAGGGTTAGGGTTAGGTTTAGGGTTAGGGTTACGTGTAGTGTTAGTGTTAGTTTTGCTTAGGGTTCGGGTTTGAATGAAGTGAGGGTACGCTTAGCGTTATGCTTTAGGGTGAAATTCTGGTTAAGGGTGAGGGTTCGGCTCAGGGTTAGGGTTAGAGTTAGGGTCAGTGGTTAGGGTTAGGTTTAGGGTTAAGGTTAGTTTTAGGCTAAGGATTAGGATTAGAGTTAGGGTTAAGGGTTACTGTTTCAGTTAGGTTTAGGTTAAGGTTATAATTAGGGTTAAGTTTAGGGTTAGGGTAAGAGTTAGAGTTACATTTACAGTTAAGGTGAGGGTTCTGGGTAAGTGTTACCGCTAAGGTTAGGGTTAGGGCTAGGGTTAGGGTTAGAGTTAAGGTTAAGGGTTAGGGTTAGGTTTAAGTTTATGGTAGGCTTAAAGATAGGGTTGAGGTTAGGTTAGGGTTAGGGTCAGGGTCAGGGTTAGAATTAGATTTAGGTTTAGGGCGAGGATTAGGGTCAGAGTTATTGTAAGGGTTAGGTTTCGGGTTACAGGTGGGCCAAGGTTAAGGTGAGGGTTAGGTTTATGGGGAGGGTTAGGGTTAAAGTCAGGGTGAGTTTTAGGTTAGGGATAGGGTGAAGTTTAAGACAGGGTGAGGGTTAGGGTTATGGCTAAGGTTTGGGCTTGTTTTCAGGTTAGTGTTAAGGTTATGTTCAGGGTTAGGGTTACGTTCAGGGGTTGTGTTCAGTTTTAGGGTTAGGGTTAGATTTAAGGTTAGGGTTAAGTTTAGTGTTACGTTTAGGGTTAGGGTCATGGTTGTGTTAGGCTTTGTGGTTGGGGTGAGGGTTAGTTTTAGGGTTAGGGTTGGTTAGGGTTAGGATTACCGTTATGATAAGGCGTTAGGGGTTAGAGGTGTAGTTTAGGGTTAGGGTTTGGGTGAGGGTTCCGGTTAGGCCTTGCGGTTCTGGTCATGGTTAGGTTTGGTTTAGGCTTAGGGTTAGGTGCATGATTCGGTTTCGGGTTAGTGTTAGAGTTAGGGTGAGAGTTAGTGTTAAGGTTTTTGCTAGGCTTTGGTGTTAGGGTTAGGGTTTGTGTTAGGGTTAGGTTTATCATTAGGGCTCAGGGGTTTCAGGTTAATGTTAGGGTTAGGGTTAGGGATAGCATTAGGGTTAGGGTTGTGGGATACGGTTAGGATTTAGGGTGCGGGTTACGGTTAGTTTTCCAGTTAAGGTGAGGGTTTAGGGTAATTGTTACGATTAGGGTTATAGTCAGAGTTAGGGTTTGGTTTAGGATTAGGGTTAGGTGTAGGGTAAGAATTAGGTTTAGGTCCATGTTGAGGGTTAGACTTAGTGTTCTATTTAGGGTCAGGGTTAGGGGTAGGGTTAGGATTAGGTCTAGGGTTAGGATTAGGATTATTTTAGGGTTAGGTTCAGGGCTATTGTAAGTGTTCGGTTTAGGGTTACAGATGGACTAGCGTTATTCTTAGAGTTAGGTTTAAGGTTAGGGTTTGGGTTAGGTCTAGGTTTAGGGTTAAGGTTATGGTTAGTGTTTGGATGAAGTTCAGGATAGGGTGAGGGTTATTTTTATGGTGAGGGCTAGGGTTTGGGTTTGTGTGCAGGTTAGTGTTAAGGATAGGTTTAGGGTTCGGTGAGGGTTAGGCGTTATGTCTAGGGTCAGCGTTAGGTTAGGTTTAGGGTTAGTGTGAAGTTTAGGTTAAGGGTGAGGGTTATGGTAAGGGTTAGGATTATAGACGGTGTTAGACGTTAGGTTTAGGGTGTTAGGGTTAGGTTTATGGTTAGGGTAGATTTAAGTTTAGGTTTAATATTAGGGTTAGGGTTAGATTTGGGTTACTGTTCGTATTAGGGTTAGGGTTAGGGATAAGTTTGGGGATAGCGTTAGGTTTAGGGTTGGGGATACGGTTAAGGATTAGGGTGAGGGTTAGGGTTAGGTTTACAGTTAAGGCGAGGGTTTAGGGTAATTGTTATGGTTAGGGTTAGAGTTAGAGTTAGGCTTAGGGTTAGCGTGAAGTTTCAGTTAATAGTCAGGGTTAGGCTTAAGGTTAGAGTAGGGTTAAGGTTAGTGTTCGGGTTAGGTATAGCGTTAGGGTTTGGGTAGGGGTAAGGTTAGGGTTAAGGCTAGGTTTACGGTAAAGGGTAGGGCTAGCTTAGGGTTAGATTTAGAGTTGGAGTTAGTGCTAGGGTTTAGGATGATGGTTATGGTCAGGTTCAGAGTTGTTGTTAGGGTTAGGGTAGAGTTAAGGTTAGGGTTAATTTAGGGTTAGAGAAAGGGTTAGGTTTAGGTCTGGGTTAGGTGTAGGATGCGGGGTAGGGTTAGGGTTAGGGGTTCATGGGAGGGTTAGTGTTAAGTTTACATTAAGCTGATGTTTTAGGGTGTTACTGTTAGGGCTAGGGTTAGCATTAGGTTTAGGGTCAGGGCTAGAGTTAGGGGATAGTTAAGGCTTAGCTTTACTTTCAGCGTTAGGGTTAGCCTTAGGTTTAGGGTGAAGTTTAGGTTAAGGATGAGGGTTAGGGTTAGGGTTAGGCATTTGGGTTAAGGTTAGGGTTAGGTTTAGGATTAGGCTTAGGGTTAGGGTTAGGTGTTTGGGTTAATGTTAGGGTCAGGTTTAGGGTTCGGCTTAGGGTTAGGGCTACAGCTGGGGTAAAGTTTAATTGAAGGGTGAGGGTTGAGCTTAGGGTTAGCGTTAGGGGTTAGGGTTAGAGCTTAGGTTAGGATTAAGTGTAGGGTTAAGGTTCGGTTTAGATTTAGGGTTAGGGTTAGTGTTAGGGTTAAGTCATGTTTAGGTTTAGGGCTAGGTGAAGGTTATAGATAGGGTTAGGTTAAGGGTTGAGGTTAGGTTTAGATGGTAAGATGAGGGTTAGTGCTAGGTTTCCATTGAAGCTGAGTGTGTAGGGTAAGTTTTAGGGTTAGGATTAGGGTTAGAGTTAGGGTTAGGGTCAGGGTTAGTTTTGAGTTTAGAGTTAGGGTTACGTTTATGGTACGGTCAGGGTTAGGGGAGATTTAGTGTTACGTTTAGTTTTAGGGCTAGGGTTACAGAGAAGTTTATGTGAAGCGAGAGGGTTGGGGTTAGGGGTTTGGGTTCAGGTCAGAGTCAGGGTTAGGGTTAGGTTTAGGGTTAGGGTTACGTGTAGTGTTAGTGTTAGTTTTGCTTAGGGTTCGGGTTTGAATGAAGTGAGGGTACGCTTAGCGTTATGCTTTAGGGTGAAATTCTGGTTAAGGGTGAGGATTCGGCTCAGGGTTAGGGTTAGAGTTAGGGTCAGTGGTTAGGGTTAGGTTTAGGGTTAAGGTTAGTTTTAGGCTAAGGATTAGGATGAGAGTTAGGGTTAAGGGTTACTGTTTCAGTTAGGTTTAGGTTAAGGTTATAATTAGGGTTAAGTTTAGGGTTAGGGTAAGAGTTAGAGTTACATTTACAGTTAAGGTGAGGGTTCTGGGTAGGTGTTACCGCTAAGGTTAGGGTTAGGGATAGGGTTAGGGTTAGAGTTAAGGTTAAGGGTTAGGGTTAGGTTTAAGTTTATGGTAGGCTTAAAGATAGGGTTGAGGTTAGGTTAGGGTTAGGGTCAGGGTCAGGGTTAGAATTAGATTTAGGTTTAGGGCGAGGATTAGGGTCAGAGTTATTGTAAGGGTTAGGTTTCGGGTTACAGGTGGGCCAAGGTTAAGGTGAGGGTTAGGTTTATGGGGAGGGTTAGGGTTAAAGTCAGGGTGAGTTTTAGGTTAGGGATAGGGTGAAGTTTAAGATAGGGTGAGGGTTAGGGTTATGGCTAAGGTTTGGGCTTGTTTTCAGGTTAGTGTTAAGGTTATGTTCAGGGTTAGGGTTACGTTCAGGGGTTGTGTTCAGTTTTAGGGTTAGGGTTAGATTTAAGGTTAGGGTTAAGTTTAGTGTTACGTTTAGGGTTAGGGTCATGGTTGTGTTAGGCTTTGTGGTTGGGGTGAGGGTTAGTTTTAGGGTTAGGGTTGGTTAGGGTTAGGATTACCGTTATGATAAGGCGTTAGGGGTTAGAGGTGTAGTTTAGGGTTAGGGTTTGGGTGAGGGTTCCGGTTAGGCCTTGCGGTTCTGGTCATGGTTAGGTTTGGTTTAGGCTTAGGGTTAGGTGCGTGATTCGGTTTCGGGTTAGTGTTAGAGTTAGGGTGAGAGTTAGTGTTAAGGTTTTTGCTAGGCTTTGGTGTTAGGGTTTGTGTTAGGGTTAGGTTTATCATTAGGGCTCAGGGGTTTCAGGTTAATGTTAGGGTTAGGGTTAGGGATAGCATTAGGGTTAGGGTTGTGGGATACGGTTAGGATTTAGGGTGCGGGTTACGGTTAGTTTTCCAGTTAAGGTGAGGGTTTAGGGTAATTGTTACGATTAGGGTTATAGTCAGAGTTAGGGTTTGGTTTAGGATTAGGGTTAGGTGTAGGGTAAGAATTAGGTTTAGGTCCATGTTGAGGGTTAGACTTAGTGTTCTATTTAGGGTCAGGGTTAGGGGTAGGGTTAGGATTAGGTCTAGGGTTAGGATTAGGATTATTTTAGGGTTAGGTTCAGGGCTATTGTAAGTGTTCGGTTTAGGGTTACAGATGGACTAGCGTTATTCTTAGAGTTAGGTTTAAGGTTAGGGTTTGGGTTAGGTCTAGGTTTAGGGTTAAGGTTATGGTTAGTGTTTGGATGAAGTTCAGGATAGGGTGAGGGTTATTTTTATGGTGAGGGCTAGGGTTTGGGTTTGTGTGCAGGTTAGTGTTAAGGATAGGTTTAGGGTTCGGTGAGGGTTAGGCGTTATGTCTAGGGTCAGCGTTAGGTTAGGTTTAGGGTTAGTGTGAAGTTTAGGTTAAGGGTGAGGGTTATGGTAAGGGTTAGGATTATAGACGGTGTTAGACGTTAGGTTTAGGGTGTTAGGGTTAGGTTTATGGTTAGGGTAGATTTAAGTTTAGGTTTAATATTAGGGTTAGCGTTAGATTTGGGTTACTGTTCGTATTAGGGTTAGGGTTAGGGATAAGTTTGGGGATAGCGTTAGGTTTAGGGTTGGGGATACGGTTAAGGATTAGGGTGAGGGTTAGGGTTAGGTTTACAGTTAAGGCGAGGGTTTAGGGTAATTGTTATGGTTAGGGTTAGAGTTAGAGTTAGGCTTAGGGTTAGCGTGAAGTTTCAGTTAATAGTCAGGGTTAGGCTTAAGGTTAGAGTAGGGTTAAGGTTAGTGTTCGGGTTAGGTATAGCGTTAGGGTTTGGGTAGGGGTAAGGTTAGGGTTAAGGCTAGGTTTACGGTAAAGGGTAGGGCTAGCTTAGGGTTAGATTTAGAGTTGGAGTTAGTGCTAGGGTTTAGGATGATGGTTATGGTCAGATTCAGAGTTGTTGTTAGGGTTAGGGTAGAGTTAAGGTTAGGGTTAATTTAGGGTTAGAGAAAGGGTTAGGTTTAGGTCTGGGTTAGGTGTAGGATGCGGGGTAGGGTTAGGGTTAGGGGTTCATGGGAGGGTTAGTGTTAAGTTTACATTAAGCTGATGTTTTAGGGTGTTACTGTTAGGGCTAGGGTTAGCATTAGGTTTAGGGTCAGGGCTAGAGTTAGGGGATAGTTAAGGCTTAGCTTTACTTTCAGCGTTAGGGTTAGCCTTAGGTTTAGGGTGAAGTTTAGGTTAAGGATGAGGGTTAGGGTTAGGGTTAGGCATTTGGGTTAAGGTTAGGGTTAGGTTTAGGATTAGGCTTAGGGTTAGGGTTAGGTGTTTGGGTTAATGTTAGGGTCAGGTTTAGGGTTCGGCTTAGGGTTAGGGCTACAGCTGGGGTAAAGTTTAATTGAAGGGTGAGGGTTGAGCTTAGGGTTAGCGTTAGGGGTTAGGGTTAGAGCTTAGGTTAGGATTAAGTGTAGGGTTAAGGTTCGGTTTAGATTTAGGGTTAGGGTTAGTGTTAGGGTTAAGTCATGTTTAGGTTTAGGGCTAGGTGAAGGTTATAGATAGGGTTAGGTTAAGGGTTGAGGTTAGGTTTAGATGGTAAGATGAGGGTTAGTGCTAGGTTTCCATTGAAGCTGAGTGTGTAGGGTAAGTTTTAGGGTTAGGATTAGGGTTAGAGTTAGGGTTAGGGTCAGGGTTAGTTTTGAGTTTAGAGTTAGGGTTACGTTTATGGTACGGTCAGGGTTAGGGGAGATTTAGTGTTACGTTTAGTTTTAGGGCTAGGGTTACAGAGAAGTTTATGTGAAGCGAGAGGGTTGGGGTTAGGGGTTTGGGTTCAGGTCAGAGTCAGGGTTAGGGTTAGGTTTAGGGTTAGGGTTACGTGTAGTGTTAGTGTTAGTTTTGCTTAGGGTTCGGGTTTGAATGAAGTGAGGGTACGCTTAGCGTTATGCTTTAGGGTGAAATTCTGGTTAAGGGTGAGGGTTCGGCTCAGGGTTAGGGTTAGAGTTAGGGTCAGTGGTTAGGGTTAGGTTTAGGGTTAAGGTTAGTTTTAGGCTAAGGATTAGGATGAGAGTTAGGGTTAAGGGTTACTGTTTCAGTTAGGTTTAGGTTAAGGTTATAATTAGGGTTAAGTTTAGGGTTAGGGTAAGAGTTAGAGTTACATTTACAGTTAAGGTGAGGGTTCTGGGTAAGTGTTACCGTTAAGGTTAGGGTTAGGGATAGGGTTAGGGTTAGAGTTAAGGTTAAGGGTTAGGGTTAGGTTTAAGTTTATGGTAGGCTTAAAGATAGGGTTGAGGTTAGGTTAGGGTTAGGGTCAGGGTCAGGGTTAGAATTAGAATTAGGTTTAGGGCGAGGATTAGGGTCAGAGTTATTGTAAGGGTTAGGTTTCGGGTTACAGGTGGGCCAAGGTTAAGGTGAGGGTTAGGTTTATGGGGAGGGTTAGGGTTAAAGTCAGGGTGAGTTTTAGGTTAGGGATAGGGTGAAGTTTAAGACAGGGTGAGGGTTAGGGTTATGGCTAAGGTTTGGGCTTGTTTTCAGGTTAGTGTTAAGGTTATGTTCAGGGTTAGGGTTACGTTCAGGGGTTGTGTTCAGTTTTAGGGTTAGGGTTAGATTTAAGGTTAGGGTTAAGTTTAGTGTTACGTTTAGGGTTAGGGTCATGGTTGTGTTAGGCTTTGTGGTTGGGGTGAGGGTTAGTTTTAGGGTTAGGGTTGGTTAGGGTTAGGATTACCGTTATGATAAGGCGTTAGGGGTTAGAGGTGTAGTTTAGGGTTAGGGTTTGGGTGAGGGTTCCGGTTAGGCCTTGCGGTTCTGGTCATGGTTAGGTTTGGTTTAGGCTTAGGGTTAGGTGCATGATTCGGTTTCGGGTTAGTGTTAGAGTTAGGGTGAGAGTTAGTGTTAAGGTTTTTGCTAGGCTTTGGTGTTAGGGTTAGGGTTTGTGTTAGGGTTAGGTTTATCATTAGGGCTCAGGGGTTTCAGGTTAATGTTAGGGTTAGGGTTAGGGATAGCATTAGGGTTAGGGTTGTGGGATACGGTTAGGATTTAGGGTGCGGGTTACGGTTAGTTTTCCAGTTAAGGTGAGGGTTTAGGGTAATTGTTACGATTAGGGTTATAGTCAGAGTTAGGGTTTGGTTTAGGATTAGGGTTAGGTGTAGGGTAAGAATTAGGTTTAGGTCCATGTTGAGGGTTAGACTTAGTGTTCTATTTAGGGTCAGGGTTAGGGGTAGGGTTAGGATTAGGTCTAGGGTTAGGATTAGGATTATTTTAGGGTTAGGTTCAGGGCTATTGTAAGTGTTCGGTTTAGGGTTACAGATGGACTAGCGTTATTCTTAGAGTTAGGTTTAAGGTTAGGGTTTGGGTTAGGTCTAGGTTTAGGGTTAAGGTTATGGTTAGTGTTTGGATGAAGTTCAGGATAGGGTGAGGGTTATTTTTATGGTGAGGGCTAGGGTTTGGGTTTGTGTGCAGGTTAGTGTTAAGGATAGGTTTAGGGTTCGGTGAGGGTTAGGCGTTATGTCTAGGGTCAGCGTTAGGTTAGGTTTAGGGTTAGTGTGAAGTTTAGGTTAAGGGTGAGGGTTATGGTAAGGGTTAGGATTATAGACGGTGTTAGACGTTAGGTTTAGGGTGTTAGGGTTAGGTTTATGGTTAGGGTAGATTTAAGTTTAGGTTTAATATTAGGGTTAGGGTTAGATTTGGGTTACTGTTCGTATTAGGGTTAGGGTTAGGGATAAGTTTGGGGATAGCGTTAGGTTTAGGGTTGGGGATACGGTTAAGGATTAGGGTGAGGGTTAGGGTTAGGTTTACAGTTAAGGCGAGGGTTTAGGGTAATTGTTATGGTTAGGGTTAGAGTTAGAGTTAGGCTTAGGGTTAGCGTGAAGTTTCAGTTAATAGTCAGGGTTAGGCTTAAGGTTAGAGTAGGGTTAAGGTTAGTGTTCGGGTTAGGTATAGCGTTAGGGTTTGGGTAGGGGTAAGGTTAGGGTTAAGGCTAGGTTTACGGTAAAGGGTAGGGCTAGCTTAGGGTTAGATTTAGAGTTGGAGTTAGTGCTAGGGTTTAGGATGATGGTTATGGTCAGGTTCAGAGTTGTTGTTAGGGTTAGGGTAGAGTTAAGGTTAGGGTTAATTTAGGGTTAGAGAAAGGGTTAGGTTTAGGTCTGGGTTAGGTGTAGGATGCGGGGTAGGGTTAGGGTTAGGGGTTCATGGGAGGGTTAGTGTTAAGTTTACATTAAGCTGATGTTTTAGGGTGTTACTGTTAGGGCTAGGGTTAGCATTAGGTTTAGGGTCAGGGCTAGAGTTAGGGGATAGTTAAGGCTTAGCTTTACTTTCAGGGTTAGGGTTAGCCTTAGGTTTAGGGTGAAGTTTAGGTTAAGGATGAGGGTTAGGGTTAGGGTTAGGCATTTGGGTTAAGGTTAGGGTTAGGTTTAGGATTAGGCTTAGGGTTAGGGTTAGGTGTTTGGGTTAATGTTAGGGTCAGGTTTAGGGTTCGGCTTAGGGTTAGGGCTACAGCTGGGGTAAAGTTTAATTGAAGGGTGAGGGTTGAGCTTAGGGTTAGCGTTAGGGGTTAGGGTTAGAGCTTAGGTTAGGATTAAGTGTAGGGTTAAGGTTCGGTTTAGATTTAGGGTTAGGGTTAGTGTTAGGGTTAAGTCATGTTTAGGTTTAGGGCTAGGTGAAGGTTATAGATAGGGTTAGGTTAAGGGTTGAGGTTAGGTTTAGATGGTAAGATGAGGGTTAGTGCTAGGTTTCCATTGAAGCTGAGTGTGTAGGGTAAGTTTTAGGGTTAGGATTAGGGTTAGAGTTAGGGTTAGGGTCAGGGTTAGTTTTGAGTTTAGAGTTAGGGTTACGTTTATGGTACGGTCAGGGTTAGGGGAGATTTAGTGTTACGTTTAGTTTTAGGGCTAGGGTTACAGAGAAGTTTATGTGAAGCGAGAGGGTTGGGGTTAGGGGTTTGGGTTCAGGTCAGAGTCAGGGTTAGGGTTAGGTTTAGGGTTAGGGTTACGTGTAGTGTTAGTGTTAGTTTTGCTTAGGGTTCGGGTTTGAATGAAGTGAGGGTACGCTTAGCGTTATGCTTTAGGGTGAAATTCTGGTTAAGGGTGAGGGTTCGGCTCAGGGTTAGGGTTAGAGTTAGGGTCAGTGGTTAGGGTTAGGTTTAGGGTTAAGGTTAGTTTTAGGCTAAGGATTAGGATGAGAGTTAGGGTTAAGGGTTACTGTTTCAGTTAGGTTTAGGTTAAGGTTATAATTAGGGTTAAGTTTAGGGTTAGGGTAAGAGTTAGAGTTACATTTACAGTTAAGGTGAGGGTTCTGGGTAAGTGTTACCGTTAAGGTTAGGGTTAGGGATAGGGTTAGGGTTAGAGTTAAGGTTAAGGGTTAGGGTTAGGTTTAAGTTTATGGTAGGCTTAAAGATAGGGTTGAGGTTAGGTTAGGGTTAGGGTCAGGGTCAGGGTTAGAATTAGAATTAGGTTTAGGGCGAGGATTTGGGTCAGAGTTATTGTAAGGGTTAGGTTTCGGGTTACAGGTGGGCCAAGGTTAAGGTGAGGGTTAGGTTTATGGGGAGGGTTAGGGTTAAAGTCAGGGTGAGTTTTAGGTTAGGGATAGGGTGAAGTTTAAGACAGGGTGAGGGTTAGGGTTATGGCTAAGGTTTGGGCTTGTTTTCAGGTTAGTGTTAAGGTTATGTTCAGGGTTAGGGTTACGTTCAGGGGTTGTGTTCAGTTTTAGGGTTAGGGTTAGATTTAAGGTTAGGGTTAAGTTTAGTGTTACGTTTAGGGTTAGGGTCATGGTTGTGTTAGGCTTTGTGGTTGGGGTGAGGGTTAGTTTTAGGGTTAGGGTTGGTTAGGGTTAGGATTACCGTTATGATAAGGCGTTAGGGGTTAGAGGTGTAGTTTAGGGTTAGGGTTTGGGTGAGGGTTCCGGTTAGGCCTTGCGGTTCTGGTCATGGTTAGGTTTGGTTTAGGCTTAGGGTTAGGTGCATGATTCGGTTTCGGGTTAGTGTTAGAGTTAGGGTGAGAGTTAGTGTTAAGGTTTTTGCTAGGCTTTGGTGTTAGGGTTAGGGTTTGTGTTAGGGTTAGGTTTATCATTAGGGCTCAGGGGTTTCAGGTTAATGTTAGGGTTAGGGTTAGGGATAGCATTAGGGTTAGGGTTGTGGGATACGGTTAGGATTTAGGGTGCGGGTTACGGTTAGTTTTCCAGTTAAGGTGAGGGTTTAGGGTAATTGTTACGATTAGGGTTATAGTCAGAGTTAGGGTTTGGTTTAGGATTAGGGTTAGGTGTAGGGTAAGAATTAGGTTTAGGTCCATGTTGAGGGTTAGACTTAGTGTTCTATTTAGGGTCAGGGTTAGGGGTAGGGTTAGGATTAGGTCTAGGGTTAGGATTAGGATTATTTTAGGGTTAGGTTCAGGGCTATTGTAAGTGTTCGGTTTAGGGTTACAGATGGACTAGCGTTATTCTTAGAGTTAGGTTTAAGGTTAGGGTTTGGGTTAGGTCTAGGTTTAGGGTTAAGGTTATGGTTAGTGTTTGGATGAAGTTCAGGATAGGGTGAGGGTTATTTTTATGGTGAGGGCTAGGGTTTGGGTTTGTGTGCAGGTTAGTGTTAAGGATAGGTTTAGGGTTCGGTGAGGGTTAGGCGTTATGTCTAGGGTCAGCGTTAGGTTAGGTTTAGGGTTAGTGTGAAGTTTAGGTTAAGGGTGAGGGTTATGGTAAGGGTTAGGATTATAGACGGTGTTAGACGTTAGGTTTAGGGTGTTAGGGTTAGGTTTATGGTTAGGGTAGATTTAAGTTTAGGTTTAATATTAGGGTTAGGGTTAGATTTGGGTTACTGTTCGTATTAGGGTTAGGGTTAGGGATAAGTTTGGGGATAGCGTTAGGTTTAGGGTTGGGGATACGGTTAAGGATTAGGGTGAGGGTTAGGGTTAGGTTTACAGTTAAGGCGAGGGTTTAGGGTAATTGTTATGGTTAGGGTTAGAGTTAGAGTTAGGCTTAGGGTTAGCGTGAAGTTTCAGTTAATAGTCAGGGTTAGGCTTAAGGTTAGAGTAGGGTTAAGGTTAGTGTTCGGGTTAGGTATAGCGTTAGGGTTTGGGTAGGGGTAAGGTTAGGGTTAAGGCTAGGTTTACGGTAAAGGGTAGGGCTAGCTTAGGGTTAGATTTAGAGTTGGAGTTAGTGCTAGGGTTTAGGATGATGGTTATGGTCAGGTTCAGAGTTGTTGTTAGGGTTAGGGTAGAGTTAAGGTTAGGGTTAATTTAGGGTTAGAGAAAGGGTTAGGTTTAGGTCTGGGTTAGGTGTAGGATGCGGGGTAGGGTTAGGGTTAGGGGTTCATGGGAGGGTTAGTGTTAAGTTTACATTAAGCTGATGTTTTAGGGTGTTACTGTTAGGGCTAGGGTTAGCATTAGGTTTAGGGTCAGGGCTAGAGTTAGGGGATAGTTAAGGCTTAGCTTTACTTTCAGCGTTAGGGTTAGCCTTAGGTTTAGGGTGAAGTTTAGGTTAAGGATGAGGGTTAGGGTTAGGGTTAGGCATTTGGGTTAAGGTTAGGGTTAGGTTTAGGATTAGGCTTAGGGTTAGGGTTAGGTGTTTGGGTTAATGTTAGGGTCAGGTTTAGGGTTCGGCTTAGGGTTAGGGCTACAGCTGGGGTAAAGTTTAATTGAAGGGTGAGGGTTGAGCTTAGGGTTAGCGTTAGGGGTTAGGGTTAGAGCTTAGGTTAGGATTAAGTGTAGGGTTAAGGTTCGGTTTAGATTTAGGGTTAGGGTTAGTGTTAGGGTTAAGTCATGTTTAGGTTTAGGGCTAGGTGAAGGTTATAGATAGGGTTAGGTTAAGGGTTGAGGTTAGGTTTAGATGGTAAGATGAGGGTTAGTGCTAGGTTTCCATTGAAGCTGAGTGTGTAGGGTAAGTTTTAGGGTTAGGATTAGGGTTAGAGTTAGGGTTAGGGTCAGGGTTAGTTTTGAGTTTAGAGTTAGGGTTACGTTTATGGTACGGTCAGGGTTAGGGGAGATTTAGTGTTACGTTTAGTTTTAGGGCTAGGGTTACAGAGAAGTTTATGTGAAGCGAGAGGGTTGGGGTTAGGGGTTTGGGTTCAGGTCAGAGTCAGGGTTAGGGTTAGGTTTAGGGTTAGGGTTACGTGTAGTGTTAGTGTTAGTTTTGCTTAGGGTTCGGGTTTGAATGAAGTGAGGGTACGCTTAGCGTTATGCTTTAGGGTGAAATTCTGGTTAAGGGTGAGGGTTCGGCTCAGGGTTAGGGTTAGAGTTAGGGTCAGTGGTTAGGGTTAGGTTTAGGGTTAAGGTTAGTTTTAGGCTAAGGATTAGGATGAGAGTTAGGGTTAAGGGTTACTGTTTCAGTTAGGTTTAGGTTAAGGTTATAATTAGGGTTAAGTTTAGGGTTAGGGTAAGAGTTAGAGTTACATTTACAGTTAAGGTGAGGGTTCTGGGTAAGTGTTACCGTTAAGGTTAGGGTTAGGGATAGGGTTAGGGTTAGAGTTAAGGTTAAGGGTTAGGGTTAGGTTTAAGTTTATGGTAGGCTTAAAGATAGGGTTGAGGTTAGGTTAGGGTTAGGGTCAGGGTCAGGGTTAGAATTAGAATTAGGTTTAGGGCGAGGATTTGGGTCAGAGTTATTGTAAGGGTTAGGTTTCGGGTTACAGGTGGGCCAAGGTTAAGGTGAGGGTTAGGTTTATGGGGAGGGTTAGGGTTAAAGTCAGGGTGAGTTTTAGGTTAGGGATAGGGTGAAGTTTAAGACAGGGTGAGGGTTAGGGTTATGGCTAAGGTTTGGGCTTGTTTTCAGGTTAGTGTTAAGGTTATGTTCAGGGTTAGGGTTACGTTCAGGGGTTGTGTTCAGTTTTAGGGTTAGGGTTAGATTTAAGGTTAGGGTTAAGTTTAGTGTTACGTTTAGGGTTAGGGTCATGGTTGTGTTAGGCTTTGTGGTTGGGGTGAGGGTTAGTTTTAGGGTTAGGGTTGGTTAGGGTTAGGATTACCGTTATGATAAGGCGTTAGGGGTTAGAGGTGTAGTTTAGGGTTAGGGTTTGGGTGAGGGTTCCGGTTAGGCCTTGCGGTTCTGGTCATGGTTAGGTTTGGTTTAGGCTTAGGGTTAGGTGCATGATTCGGTTTCGGGTTAGTGTTAGAGTTAGGGTGAGAGTTAGTGTTAAGGTTTTTGCTAGGCTTTGGTGTTAGGGTTAGGGTTTGTGTTAGGGTTAGGTTTATCATTAGGGCTCAGGGGTTTCAGGTTAATGTTAGGGTTAGGGTTAGGGATAGCATTAGGGTTAGGGTTGTGGGATACGGTTAGGATTTAGGGTGCGGGTTACGGTTAGTTTTCCAGTTAAGGTGAGGGTTTAGGGTAATTGTTACGATTAGGGTTATAGTCAGAGTTAGGGTTTGGTTTAGGATTAGGGTTAGGTGTAGGGTAAGAATTAGGTTTAGGTCCATGTTGAGGGTTAGACTTAGTGTTCTATTTAGGGTCAGGGTTAGGGGTAGGGTTAGGATTAGGTCTAGGGTTAGGATTAGGATTATTTTAGGGTTAGGTTCAGGGCTATTGTAAGTGTTCGGTTTAGGGTTACAGATGGACTAGCGTTATTCTTAGAGTTAGGTTTAAGGTTAGGGTTTGGGTTAGGTCTAGGTTTAGGGTTAAGGTTATGGTTAGTGTTTGGATGAAGTTCAGGATAGGGTGAGGGTTATTTTTATGGTGAGGGCTAGGGTTTGGGTTTGTGTGCAGGTTAGTGTTAAGGATAGGTTTAGGGTTCGGTGAGGGTTAGGCGTTATGTCTAGGGTCAGCGTTAGGTTAGGTTTAGGGTTAGTGTGAAGTTTAGGTTAAGGGTGAGGGTTATGGTAAGGGTTAGGATTATAGACGGTGTTAGACGTTAGGTTTAGGGTGTTAGGGTTAGGTTTATGGTTAGGGTAGATTTAAGTTTAGGTTTAATATTAGGGTTAGGGTTAGATTTGGGTTACTGTTCGTATTAGGGTTAGGGTTAGGGATAAGTTTGGGGATAGCGTTAGGTTTAGGGTTGGGGATACGGTTAAGGATTAGGGTGAGGGTTAGGGTTAGGTTTACAGTTAAGGCGAGGGTTTAGGGTAATTGTTATGGTTAGGGTTAGAGTTAGAGTTAGGCTTAGGGTTAGCGTGAAGTTTCAGTTAATAGTCAGGGTTAGGCTTAAGGTTAGAGTAGGGTTAAGGTTAGTGTTCGGGTTAGGTATAGCGTTAGGGTTTGGGTAGGGGTAAGGTTAGGGTTAAGGCTAGGTTTACGGTAAAGGGTAGGGCTAGCTTAGGGTTAGATTTAGAGTTGGAGTTAGTGCTAGGGTTTAGGATGATGGTTATGGTCAGGTTCAGAGCTGTTGTTAGGGTTAGGGTAGAGTTAAGGTTAGGGTTAATTTAGGGTTAGAGAAAGGGTTAGGTTTAGGTCTGGGTTAGGTGTAGGATGCGGGGTAGGGTTAGGGTTAGGGGTTCATGGGAGGGTTAGTGTTAAGTTTACATTAAGCTGATGTTTTAGGGTGTTACTGTTAGGGCTAGGGTTAGCATTAGGTTTAGGGTCAGGGCTAGAGTTAGGGGATAGTTAAGGCTTAGCTTTACTTTCAGGGTTAGGGTTAGCCTTAGGTTTAGGGTGAAGTTTAGGTTAAGGATGAGGGTTAGGGTTAGGGTTAGGCATTTGGGTTAAGGTTAGGGTTAGGTTTAGGATTAGGCTTAGGGTTAGGGTTAGGTGTTTGGGTTAATGTTAGGGTCAGGTTTAGGGTTCGGCTTAGGGTTAGGGCTACAGCTGGGGTAAAGTTTAATTGAAGGGTGAGGGTTGAGCTTAGGGTTAGCGTTAGGGGTTAGGGTTAGAGCTTAGGTTAGGATTAAGTGTAGGGTTAAGGTTCGGTTTAGATTTAGGGTTAGGGTTAGTGTTAGGGTTAAGTCATGTTTAGGTTTAGGGCTAGGTGAAGGTTATAGATAGGGTTAGGTTAAGGGTTGAGGTTAGGTTTAGATGGTAAGATGAGGGTTAGTGCTAGGTTTCCATTGAAGCTGAGTGTGTAGGGTAAGTTTTAGGGTTAGGATTAGGGTTAGAGTTAGGGTTAGGGTCAGGGTTAGTTTTGAGTTTAGAGTTAGGGTTACGTTTATGGTACGGTCAGGGTTAGGGGAGATTTAGTGTTACGTTTAGTTTTAGGGCTAGGGTTACAGAGAAGTTTATGTGAAGCGAGAGGGTTGGGGTTAGGGGTTTGGGTTCAGGTCAGAGTCAGGGTTAGGGTTAGGTTTAGGGTTAGGGTTACGTGTAGTGTTAGTGTTAGTTTTGCTTAGGGTTCGGGTTTGAATGAAGTGAGGGTACGCTTAGCGTTATGCTTTAGGGTGAAATTCTGGTTAAGGGTGAGGATTCGGCTCAGGGTTAGGGTTAGAGTTAGGGTCAGTGGTTAGGGTTAGGTTTAGGGTTAAGGTTAGTTTTAGGCTAAGGATTAGGATGAGAGTTAGGGTTAAGGGTTACTGTTTCAGTTAGGTTTAGGTTAAGGTTATAATTAGGGTTAAGTTTAGGGTTAGGGTAAGAGTTAGAGTTACATTTACAGTTAAGGTGAGGGTTCTGGGTAGGTGTTACCGCTAAGGTTAGGGTTAGGGATAGGGTTAGGGTTAGAGTTAAGGTTAAGGGTTAGGGTTAGGTTTAAGTTTATGGTAGGCTTAAAGATAGGGTTGAGGTTAGGTTAGGGTTAGGGTCAGGGTCAGGGTTAGAATTACATTTAGGTTTAGGGCGAGGATTAGGGTCAGAGTTATTGTAAGGGTTAGGTTTCGGGTTACAGGTGGGCCAAGGTTAAGGTGAGGGTTAGGTTTATGGGGAGGGTTAGGGTTAAAGTCAGGGTGAGTTTTAGGTTAGGGATAGGGTGAAGTTTAAGATAGGGTGAGGGTTAGGGTTATGGCTAAGGTTTGGGCTTGTTTTCAGGTTAGTGTTAAGGTTATGTTCAGGGTTAGGGTTACGTTCAGGGGTTGTGTTCAGTTTTAGGGTTAGGGTTAGATTTAAGGTTAGGGTTAAGTTTAGTGTTACGTTTAGGGTTAGGGTCATGGTTGTGTTAGGCTTTGTGGTTGGGGTGAGGGTTAGTTTTAGGGTTAGGGTTGGTTAGGGTTAGGATTACCGTTATGATAAGGCGTTAGGGGTTAGAGGTGTAGTTTAGGGTTAGGGTTTGGGTGAGGGTTCCGGTTAGGCCTTGCGGTTCTGGTCATGGTTAGGTTTGGTTTAGGCTTAGGGTTAGGTGCGTGATTCGGTTTCGGGTTAGTGTTAGAGTTAGGGTGAGAGTTAGTGTTAAGGTTTTTGCTAGGCTTTGGTGTTAGGGTTTGTGTTAGGGTTAGGTTTATCATTAGGGCTCAGGGGTTTCAGGTTAATGTTAGGGTTAGGGTTAGGGATAGCATTAGGGTTAGGGTTGTGGGATACGGTTAGGATTTAGGGTGCGGGTTACGGTTAGTTTTCCAGTTAAGGTGAGGGTTTAGGGTAATTGTTACGATTAGGGTTATAGTCAGAGTTAGGGTTTGGTTTAGGATTAGGGTTAGGTGTAGGGTAAGAATTAGGTTTAGGTCCATGTTGAGGGTTAGACTTAGTGTTCTATTTAGGGTCAGGGTTAGGGGTAGGGTTAGGATTAGGTCTAGGGTTAGGATTAGGATTATTTTAGGGTTAGGTTCAGGGCTATTGTAAGTGTTCGGTTTAGGGTTACAGATGGACTAGCGTTATTCTTAGAGTTAGGTTTAAGGTTAGGGTTTGGGTTAGGTCTAGGTTTAGGGTTAAGGTTATGGTTAGTGTTTGGATGAAGTTCAGGATAGGGTGAGGGTTATTTTTATGGTGAGGGCTAGGGTTTGGGTTTGTGTGCAGGTTAGTGTTAAGGATAGGTTTAGGGTTCGGTGAGGGTTAGGCGTTATGTCTAGGGTCAGCGTTAGGTTAGGTTTAGGGTTAGTGTGAAGTTTAGGTTAAGGGTGAGGGTTATGGTAAGGGTTAGGATTATAGACGGTGTTAGACGTTAGGTTTAGGGTGTTAGGGTTAGGTTTATGGTTAGGGTAGATTTAAGTTTAGGTTTAATATTAGGGTTAGGGTTAGATTTGGGTTACTGTTCGTATTAGGGTTAGGGTTAGGGATAAGTTTGGGGATAGCGTTAGGTTTAGGGTTGGGGATACGGTTAAGGATTAGGGTGAGGGTTAGGGTTAGGTTTACAGTTAAGGCGAGGGTTTAGGGTAATTGTTATGGTTAGGGTTAGAGTTAGAGTTAGGCTTAGGGTTAGCGTGAAGTTTCAGTTAATAGTCAGGGTTAGGCTTAAGGTTAGAGTAGGGTTAAGGTTAGTGTTCGGGTTAGGTATAGCGTTAGGGTTTGGGTAGGGGTAAGGTTAGGGTTAAGGCTAGGTTTACGGTAAAGGGTAGGGCTAGCTTAGGGTTAGATTTAGAGTTGGAGTTAGTGCTAGGGTTTAGGATGATGGTTATGGTCAGGTTCAGAGTTGTTGTTAGGGTTAGGGTAGAGTTAAGGTTAGGGTTAATTTAGGGTTAGAGAAAGGGTTAGGTTTAGGTCTGGGTTAGGTGTAGGATGCGGGGTAGGGTTAGGGTTAGGGGTTCATGGGAGGGTTAGTGTTAAGTTTACATTAAGCTGATGTTTTAGGGTGTTACTGTTAGGGCTAGGGTTAGCATTAGGTTTAGGGTCAGGGCTAGAGTTAGGGGATAGTTAAGGCTTAGCTTTACTTTCAGCGTTAGGGTTAGCCTTAGGTTTAGGGTGAAGTTTAGGTTAAGGATGAGGGTTAGGGTTAGGGTTAGGCATTTGGGTTAAGGTTAGGGTTAGGTTTAGGATTAGGCTTAGGGTTAGGGTTAGGTGTTTGGGTTAATGTTAGGGTCAGGTTTAGGGTTCGGCTTAGGGTTAGGGCTACAGCTGGGGTAAAGTTTAATTGAAGGGTGAGGGTTGAGCTTAGGGTTAGCGTTAGGGGTTAGGGTTAGAGCTTAGGTTAGGATTAAGTGTAGGGTTAAGGTTCGGTTTAGATTTAGGGTTAGGGTTAGTGTTAGGGTTAAGTCATGTTTAGGTTTAGGGCTAGGTGAAGGTTATAGATAGGGTTAGGTTAAGGGTTGAGGTTAGGTTTAGATGGTAAGATGAGGGTTAGTGCTAGGTTTCCATTGAAGCTGAGTGTGTAGGGTAAGTTTTAGGGTTAGGATTAGGGTTAGAGTTAGGGTTAGGGTCAGGGTTAGTTTTGAGTTTAGAGTTAGGGTTACGTTTATGGTACGGTCAGGGTTAGGGGAGATTTAGTGTTACGTTTAGTTTTAGGGCTAGGGTTACAGAGAAGTTTATGTGAAGCGAGAGGGTTGGGGTTAGGGGTTTGGGTTCAGGTCAGAGTCAGGGTTAGGGTTAGGTTTAGGGTTAGGGTTACGTGTAGTGTTAGTGTTAGTTTTGCTTAGGGTTCGGGTTTGAATGAAGTGAGGGTACGCTTAGCGTTATGCTTTAGGGTGAAATTCTGGTTAAGGGTGAGGGTTCGGCTCAGGGTTAGGGTTAGAGTTAGGGTCAGTGGTTAGGGTTAGGTTTAGGGTTAAGGTTAGTTTTAGGCTAAGGATTAGGATGAGAGTTAGGGTTAAGGGTTACTGTTTCAGTTAGGTTTAGGTTAAGGTTATAATTAGGGTTAAGTTTAGGGTTAGGGTAAGAGTTAGAGTTACATTTACAGTTAAGGTGAGGGTTCTGGGTAAGTGTTACCGTTAAGGTTAGGGTTAGGGATAGGGTTAGGGTTAGAGTTAAGGTTAAGGGTTAGGGTTAGGTTTAAGTTTATGGTAGGCTTAAAGATAGGGTTGAGGTTAGGTTAGGGTTAGGGTCAGGGTCAGGGTTAGAATTAGAATTAGGTTTAGGGCGAGGATTAGGGTCAGAGTTATTGTAAGGGTTAGGTTTCGGGTTACAGGTGGGCCAAGGTTAAGGTGAGGGTTAGGTTTATGGGGAGGGTTAGGGTTAAAGTCAGGGTGAGTTTTAGGTTAGGGATAGGGTGAAGTTTAAGATAGGGTGAGGGTTAGGGTTATGGCTAAGGTTTGGGCTTGTTTTCAGGTTAGTGTTAAGGTTATGTTCAGGGTTAGGGTTACGTTCAGGGGTTGTGTTCAGTTTTAGGGTTAGGGTTAGATTTAAGGTTAGGGTTAAGTTTAGTGTTACGTTTAGGGTTAGGGTCATGGTTGTGTTAGGCTTTGTGGTTGGGGTGAGGGTTAGTTTTAGGGTTAGGGTTGGTTAGGGTTAGGATTACCGTTATGATAAGGCGTTAGGGGTTAGAGGTGTAGTTTAGGGTTAGGGTTTGGGTGAGGGTTCCGGTTAGGCCTTGCGGTTCTGGTCATGGTTAGGTTTGGTTTAGGCTTAGGGTTAGGTGCATGATTCGGTTTCGGGTTAGTGTTAGAGTTAGGGTGAGAGTTAGTGTTAAGGTTTTTGCTAGGCTTTGGTGTTAGGGTTAGGGTTTGTGTTAGGGTTAGGTTTATCATTAGGGCTCAGGGGTTTCAGGTTAATGTTAGGGTTAGGGTTAGGGATAGCATTAGGGTTAGGGTTGTGGGATACGGTTAGGATTTAGGGTGCGGGTTACGGTTAGTTTTCCAGTTAAGGTGAGGGTTTAGGGTAATTGTTACGATTAGGGTTATAGTCAGAGTTAGGGTTTGGTTTAGGATTAGGGTTAGGTGTAGGGTAAGAATTAGGTTTAGGTCCATGTTGAGGGTTAGACTTAGTGTTCTATTTAGGGTCAGGGTTAGGGGTAGGGTTAGGATTAGGTCTAGGGTTAGGATTAGGATTATTTTAGGGTTAGGTTCAGGGCTATTGTAAGTGTTCGGTTTAGGGTTACAGATGGACTAGCGTTATTCTTAGAGTTAGGTTTAAGGTTAGGGTTTGGGTTAGGTCTAGGTTTAGGGTTAAGGTTATGGTTAGTGTTTGGATGAAGTTCAGGATAGGGTGAGGGTTATTTTTATGGTGAGGGCTAGGGTTTGGGTTTGTGTGCAGGTTAGTGTTAAGGATAGGTTTAGGGTTCGGTGAGGGTTAGGCGTTATGTCTAGGGTCAGCGTTAGGTTAGGTTTAGGGTTAGTGTGAAGTTTAGGTTAAGGGTGAGGGTTATGGTAAGGGTTAGGATTATAGACGGTGTTAGACGTTAGGTTTAGGGTGTTAGGGTTAGGTTTATGGTTAGGGTAGATTTAAGTTTAGGTTTAATATTAGGGTTAGGGTTAGATTTGGGTTACTGTTCGTATTAGGGTTAGGGTTAGGGATAAGTTTGGGGATAGCGTTAGGTTTAGGGTTGGGGATACGGTTAAGGATTAGGGTGAGGGTTAGGGTTAGGTTTACAGTTAAGGCGAGGGTTTAGGGTAATTGTTATGGTTAGGGTTAGAGTTAGAGTTAGGCTTAGGGTTAGGGTGAAGTTTCAGTTAATAGTCAGGGTTAGGCTTAAGGTTAGAGTAGGGTTAAGGTTAGTGTTCGGGTTAGGTATAGCGTTAGGGTTTGGGTAGGGGTAAGGTTAGGGTTAAGGCTAGGTTTACGGTAAAGGGTAGGGCTAGCTTAGGGTTAGATTTAGAGTTGGAGTTAGTGCTAGGGTTTAGGATGATGGTTATGGTCAGGTTCAGAGTTGTTGTTAGGGTTAGGGTAGAGTTAAGGTTAGGGTTAATTTAGGGTTAGAGAAAGGGTTAGGTTTAGGTCTGGGTTAGGTGTAGGATGCGGGGTAGGGTTAGGGTTAGGGGTTCATGGGAGGGTTAGTGTTAAGTTTACATTAAGCTGATGTTTTAGGGTGTTACTGTTAGGGCTAGGGTTAGCATTAGGTTTAGGGTCAGGGCTAGAGTTAGGGGATAGTTAAGGCTTAGCTTTACTTTCAGGGTTAGGGTTAGCCTTAGGTTTAGGGTGAAGTTTAGGTTAAGGATGAGGGTTAGGGTTAGGGTTAGGCATTTGGGTTAAGGTTAGGGTTAGGTTTAGGATTAGGCTTAGGGTTAGGGTTAGGTGTTTGGGTTAATGTTAGGGTCAGGTTTAGGGTTCGGCTTAGGGTTAGGGCTACAGCTGGGGTAAAGTTTAATTGAAGGGTGAGGGTTGAGCTTAGGGTTAGCGTTAGGGGTTAGGGTTAGAGCTTAGGTTAGGATTAAGTGTAGGGTTAAGGTTCGGTTTAGATTTAGGGTTAGGGTTAGTGTTAGGGTTAAGTCATGTTTAGGTTTAGGGCTAGGTGAAGGTTATAGATAGGGTTAGGTTAAGGGTTGAGGTTAGGTTTAGATGGTAAGATGAGGGTTAGTGCTAGGTTTCCATTGAAGCTGAGTGTGTAGGGTAAGTTTTAGGGTTAGGATTAGGGTTAGAGTTAGGGTTAGGGTCAGGGTTAGTTTTGAGTTTAGAGTTAGGGTTACGTTTATGGTACGGTCAGGGTTAGGGGAGATTTAGTGTTACGTTTAGTTTTAGGGCTAGGGTTACAGAGAAGTTTATGTGAAGCGAGAGGGTTGGGGTTAGGGGTTTGGGTTCAGGTCAGAGTCAGGGTTAGGGTTAGGTTTAGGGTTAGGGTTACGTGTAGTGTTAGTGTTAGTTTTGCTTAGGGTTCGGGTTTGAATGAAGTGAGGGTACGCTTAGCGTTATGCTTTAGGGTGAAATTCTGGTTAAGGGTGAGGGTTCGGCTCAGGGTTAGGGTTAGAGTTAGGGTCAGTGGTTAGGGTTAGGTTTAGGGTTAAGGTTAGTTTTAGGCTAAGGATTAGGATGAGAGTTAGGGTTAAGGGTTACTGTTTCAGTTAGGTTTAGGTTAAGGTTATAATTAGGGTTAAGTTTAGGGTTAGGGTAAGAGTTAGAGTTACATTTACAGTTAAGGTGAGGGTTCTGGGTAAGTGTTACCGTTAAGGTTAGGGTTAGGGATAGGGTTAGGGTTAGAGTTAAGGTTAAGGGTTAGGGTTAGGTTTAAGTTTATGGTAGGCTTAAAGATAGGGTTGAGGTTAGGTTAGGGTTAGGGTCAGGGTCAGGGTTAGAATTAGAATTAGGTTTAGGGCGAGGATTAGGGTCAGAGTTATTGTAAGGGTTAGGTTTCGGGTTACAGGTGGGCCAAGGTTAAGGTGAGGGTTAGGTTTATGGGGAGGGTTAGGGTTAAAGTCAGGGTGAGTTTTAGGTTAGGGATAGGGTGAAGTTTAAGATAGGGTGAGGGTTAGGGTTATGGCTAAGGTTTGGGCTTGTTTTCAGGTTAGTGTTAAGGTTATGTTCAGGGTTAGGGTTACGTTCAGGGGTTGTGTTCAGTTTTAGGGTTAGGGTTAGATTTAAGGTTAGGGTTAAGTTTAGTGTTACGTTTAGGGTTAGGGTCATGGTTGTGTTAGGCTTTGTGGTTGGGGTGAGGGTTAGTTTTAGGGTTAGGGTTGGTTAGGGTTAGGATTACCGTTATGATAAGGCGTTAGGGGTTAGAGGTGTAGTTTAGGGTTAGGGTTTGGGTGAGGGTTCCGGTTAGGCCTTGCGGTTCTGGTCATGGTTAGGTTTGGTTTAGGCTTAGGGTTAGGTGCGTGATTCGGTTTCGGGTTAGTGTTAGAGTTAGGGTGAGAGTTAGTGTTAAGGTTTTTGCTAGGCTTTGGTGTTAGGGTTTGTGTTAGGGTTAGGTTTATCATTAGGGCTCAGGGGTTTCAGGTTAATGTTAGGGTTAGGGTTAGGGATAGCATTAGGGTTAGGGTTGTGGGATACGGTTAGGATTTAGGGTGCGGGTTACGGTTAGTTTTCCAGTTAAGGTGAGGGTTTAGGGTAATTGTTACGATTAGGGTTATAGTCAGAGTTAGGGTTTGGTTTAGGATTAGGGTTAGGTGTAGGGTAAGAATTAGGTTTAGGTCCATGTTGAGGGTTAGACTTAGTGTTCTATTTAGGGTCAGGGTTAGGGGTAGGGTTAGGATTAGGTCTAGGGTTAGGATTAGGATTATTTTAGGGTTAGGTTCAGGGCTATTGTAAGTGTTCGGTTTAGGGTTACAGATGGACTAGCGTTATTCTTAGAGTTAGGTTTAAGGTTAGGGTTTGGGTTAGGTCTAGGTTTAGGGTTAAGGTTATGGTTAGTGTTTGGATGAAGTTCAGGATAGGGTGAGGGTTATTTTTATGGTGAGGGCTAGGGTTTGGGTTTGTGTGCAGGTTAGTGTTAAGGATAGGTTTAGGGTTCGGTGAGGGTTAGGCGTTATGTCTAGGGTCAGCGTTAGGTTAGGTTTAGGGTTAGTGTGAAGTTTAGGTTAAGGGTGAGGGTTATGGTAAGGGTTAGGATTATAGACGGTGTTAGACGTTAGGTTTAGGGTGTTAGGGTGAGGTTTATGGTTAGGGTAGATTTAAGTTTAGGTTTAATATTAGGGTTAGGGTTAGATTTGGGTTACTGTTCGTATTAGGGTTAGGGTTAGGGATAAGTTTGGGGATAGCGTTAGGTTTAGGGTTGGGGATACGGTTAAGGATTAGGGTGAGGGTTAGGGTTAGGTTTACAGTTAAGGCGAGGGTTTAGGGTAATTGTTATGGTTAGGGTTAGAGTTAGAGTTAGGCTTAGGGTTAGGGTGAAGTTTCAGTTAATAGTCAGGGTTAGGCTTAAGGTTAGAGTAGGGTTAAGGTTAGTGTTCGGGTTAGGTATAGCGTTAGGGTTTGGGTAGGGGTAAGGTTAGGGTTAAGGCTAGGTTTACGGTAAAGGGTAGGGCTAGCTTAGGGTTAGATTTAGAGTTGGAGTTAGTGCTAGGGTTTAGGATGATGGTTATGGTCAGGTTTAGAGTTGTTGTTAGGGTTAGGGTAGAGTTAAGGTTAGGGTTAATTTAGGGTTAGAGAAAGGGTTAGGTTTAGGTCTGGGTTAGGTGTAGGATGCGGGGTAGGGTTAGGGTTAGGGGTTCATGGGAGGGTTAGTGTTAAGTTTACATTAAGCTGATGTTTTAGGGTGTTACTGTTAGGGCTAGGGTTAGCATTAGGTTTAGGGTCAGGGCTAGAGTTAGGGGATAGTTAAGGCTTAGCTTTACTTTCAGGGTTAGGGTTAGCCTTAGGTTTAGGGTGAAGTTTAGGTTAAGGATGAGGGTTAGGGTTAGGGTTAGGCATTTGGGTTAAGGTTAGGGTTAGGTTTAGGATTAGGCTTAGGGTTAGGGTTAGGTGTTTGGGTTAATGTTAGGGTCAGGTTTAGGGTTCGGCTTAGGGTTAGGGCTACAGCTGGGGTAAAGTTTAATTGAAGGGTGAGGGTTGAGCTTAGGGTTAGCGTTAGGGGTTAGGGTTAGAGCTTAGGTTAGGATTAAGTGTAGGGTTAAGGTTCGGTTTAGATTTAGGGTTAGGGTTAGTGTTAGGGTTAAGTCATGTTTAGGTTTAGGGCTAGGTGAAGGTTATAGATAGGGTTAGGTTAAGGGTTGAGGTTAGGTTTAGATGGTAAGATGAGGGTTAGTGCTAGGTTTCCATTGAAGCTGAGTGTGTAGGGTAAGTTTTAGGGTTAGGATTAGGGTTAGAGTTAGGGTTAGGGTCAGGGTTAGTTTTGAGTTTAGAGTTAGGGTTACGTTTATGGTACGGTCAGGGTTAGGGGAGATTTAGTGTTACGTTTAGTTTTAGGGCTAGGGCTACAGAGAAGTTTATGTGAAGCGAGAGGGTTGGGGTTAGGGGTTTGGGTTCAGGTCAGAGTCAGGGTTAGGGTTAGGTTTAGGGTTAGGGTTACGTGTAGTGTTAGTGTTAGTTTTGCTTAGGGTTCGGGTTTGAATGAAGTGAGGGTACGCTTAGCGTTATGCTTTAGGGTGAAATTCTGGTTAAGGGTGAGGGTTCGGCTCAGGGTTAGGGTTAGAGTTAGGGTCAGTGGTTAGGGTTAGGTTTAGGGTTAAGGTTAGTTTTAGGCTAAGGATTAGGATGAGAGTTAGGGTTAAGGGTTACTGTTTCAGTTAGGTTTAGGTTAAGGTTATAATTAGGGTTAAGTTTAGGGTTAGGGTAAGAGTTAGAGTTACATTTACAGTTAAGGTGAGGGTTCTGGGTAAGTGTTACCGTTCAGGTTAGGGTTAGGGCTAGGGTTAGGGTTAGAGTTAAGGTTAAGGGTTAGGGTTAGGTTTAAGTTTATGGTAGGCTTAAAGATAGGGTTGAGGTTAGGTTAGGGTTAGGGTCAGGGTCAGGGTTAGAATTAGAATTAGGTTTAGGGCGAGGATTAGGGTCAGAGTTATTGTAAGGGTTAGGTTTCGGGTTACAGGTGGGCCAAGGTTAAGGTGAGGGTTAGGTTTATGGGGAGGGTTAGGGTTAAAGTCAGGGTGAGTTTTAGGTTAGGGATAGGGTGAAGTTTAAGATAGGGTGAGGGTTAGGGTTATGGCTAAGGTTTGGGCTTGTTTTCAGGTTAGTGTTAAGGTTATGTTCAGGGTTAGGGTTACGTTCAGGGGTTGTGTTCAGTTTTAGGGTTAGGGTTAGATTTAAGGTTAGGGTTAAGTTTAGTGTTACGTTTAGGGTTAGGGTCATGGTTGTGTTAGGCTTTGTGGTTGGGGTGAGGGTTAGTTTTAGGGTTAGGGTTGGTTAGGGTTAGGATTACCGTTATGATAAGGCGTTAGGGGTTAGAGGTGTAGTTTAGGGTTAGGGTTTGGGTGAGGGTTCCGGTTAGGCCTTGCGGTTCTGGTCATGGTTAGGTTTGGTTTAGGCTTAGGGTTAGGTGCGTGATTCGGTTTCGGGTTAGTGTTAGAGTTAGGGTGAGAGTTAGTGTTAAGGTTTTTGCTAGGCTTTGGTGTTAGGGTTTGTGTTAGGGTTAGGTTTATCATTAGGGCTCAGGGGTTTCAGGTTAATGTTAGGGTTAGGGTTAGGGATAGCATTAGGGTTAGGGTTGTGGGATACGGTTAGGATTTAGGGTGCGGGTTACGGTTAGTTTTCCAGTTAAGGTGAGGGTTTAGGGTAATTGTTACGATTAGGGTTATAGTCAGAGTTAGGGTTTGGTTTAGGATTAGGGTTAGGTGTAGGGTAAGAATTAGGTTTAGGTCCATGTTGAGGGTTAGACTTAGTGTTCTATTTAGGGTCAGGGTTAGGGGTAGGGTTAGGATTAGGTCTAGGGTTAGGATTAGGATTATTTTAGGGTTAGGTTCAGGGCTATTGTAAGTGTTCGGTTTAGGGTTACAGATGGACTAGCGTTATTCTTAGAGTTAGGTTTAAGGTTAGGGTTTGGGTTAGGTCTAGGTTTAGGGTTAAGGTTATGGTTAGTGTTTGGATGAAGTTCAGGATAGGGTGAGGGTTATTTTTATGGTGAGGGCTAGGGTTTGGGTTTGTGTGCAGGTTAGTGTTAAGGATAGGTTTAGGGTTCGGTGAGGGTTAGGCGTTATGTCTAGGGTCAGCGTTAGGTTAGGTTTAGGGTTAGTGTGAAGTTTAGGTTAAGGGTGAGGGTTATGGTAAGGGTTAGGATTATAGACGGTGTTAGACGTTAGGTTTAGGGTGTTAGGGTTAGGTTTATGGTTAGGGTAGATTTAAGTTTAGGTTTAATATTAGGGTTAGGGTTAGATTTGGGTTACTGTTCGTATTAGGGTTAGGGTTAGGGATAAGTTTGGGGATAGCGTTAGGTTTAGGGTTGGGGATACGGTTAAGGATTAGGGTGAGGGTTAGGGTTAGGTTTACAGTTAAGGCGAGGGTTTAGGGTAATTGTTATGGTTAGGGTTAGAGTTAGAGTTAGGCTTAGGGTTAGGGTGAAGTTTCAGTTAATAGTCAGGGTTAGGCTTAAGGTTAGAGTAGGGTTAAGGTTAGTGTTCGGGTTAGGTATAGCGTTAGGGTTTGGGTAGGGGTAAGGTTAGGGTTAAGGCTAGGTTTACGGTAAAGGGTAGGGCTAGCTTAGGGTTAGATTTAGAGTTGGAGTTAGTGCTAGGGTTTAGGATGATGGTTATGGTCAGGTTCAGAGTTGTTGTTAGGGTTAGGGTAGAGTTAAGGTTAGGGTTAATTTAGGGTTAGAGAAAGGGTTAGGTTTAGGTCTGGGTTAGGTGTAGGATGCGGGGTAGGGTTAGGGTTAGGGGTTCATGGGAGGGTTAGTGTTAAGTTTACATTAAGCTGATGTTTTAGGGTGTTACTGTTAGGGCTAGGGTTAGCATTAGGTTTAGGGTCAGGGCTAGAGTTAGGGGATAGTTAAGGCTTAGCTTTACTTTCAGCGTTAGGGTTAGCCTTAGGTTTAGGGTGAAGTTTAGGTTAAGGATGAGGGTTAGGGTTAGGGTTAGGCATTTGGGTTAAGGTTAGGGTTAGGTTTAGGATTAGGCTTAGGGTTAGGGTTAGGTGTTTGGGTTAATGTTAGGGTCAGGTTTAGGGTTCGGCTTAGGGTTAGGGCTACAGCTGGGGTAAAGTTTAATTGAAGGGTGAGGGTTGAGCTTAGGGTTAGCGTTAGGGGTTAGGGTTAGAGCTTAGGTTAGGATTAAGTGTAGGGTTAAGGTTCGGTTTAGATTTAGGGTTAGGGTTAGTGTTAGGGTTAAGTCATGTTTAGGTTTAGGGCTAGGTGAAGGTTATAGATAGGGTTAGGTTAAGGGTTGAGGTTAGGTTTAGATGGTAAGATGAGGGTTAGTGCTAGGTTTCCATTGAAGCTGAGTGTGTAGGGTAAGTTTTAGGGTTAGGATTAGGGTTAGAGTTAGGGTTAGGGTCAGGGTTAGTTTTGAGTTTAGAGTTAGGGTTACGTTTATGGTACGGTCAGGGTTAGGGGAGATTTAGTGTTACGTTTAGTTTTAGGGCTAGGGTTACAGAGAAGTTTATGTGAAGCGAGAGGGTTGGGGTTAGGGGTTTGGGTTCAGGTCAGAGTCAGGGTTAGGGTTAGGTTTAGGGTTAGGGTTACGTGTAGTGTTAGTGTTAGTTTTGCTTAGGGTTCGGGTTTGAATGAAGTGAGGGTACGCTTAGCGTTATGCTTTAGGGTGAAATTCTGGTTAAGGGTGAGGGTTCGGCTCAGGGTTAGGGTTAGAGTTAGGGTCAGTGGTTAGGGTTAGGTTTAGGGTTAAGGTTAGTTTTAGGCTAAGGATTAGGATGAGAGTTAGGGTTAAGGGTTACTGTTTCAGTTAGGTTTAGGTTAAGGTTATAATTAGGGTTAAGTTTAGGGTTAGGGTAAGAGTTAGAGTTACATTTACAGTTAAGGTGAGGGTTCTGGGTAAGTGTTACCGTTCAGGTTAGGGTTAGGGCTAGGGTTAGGGTTAGAGTTAAGGTTAAGGGTTAGGGTTAGGTTTAAGTTTATGGTAGGCTTAAAGATAGGGTTGAGGTTAGGTTAGGGTTAGGGTCAGGGTCAGGGTTAGAATTAGAATTAGGTTTAGGGCGAGGATTAGGGTCAGAGTTATTGTAAGGGTTAGGTTTCGGGTTACAGGTGGGCCAAGGTTAAGGTGAGGGTTAGGTTTATGGGGAGGGTTAGGGTTAAAGTCAGGGTGAGTTTTAGGTTAGGGATAGGGTGAAGTTTAAGATAGGGTGAGGGTTAGGGTTATGGCTAAGGTTTGGGCTTGTTTTCAGGTTAGTGTTAAGGTTATGTTCAGGGTTAGGGTTACGTTCAGGGGTTGTGTTCAGTTTTAGGGTTAGGGTTAGATTTAAGGTTAGGGTTAAGTTTAGTGTTACGTTTAGGGTTAGGGTCATGGTTGTGTTAGGCTTTGTGGTTGGGGTGAGGGTTAGTTTTAGGGTTAGGGTTGGTTAGGGTTAGGATTACCGTTATGATAAGGCGTTAGGGGTTAGAGGTGTAGTTTAGGGTTAGGGTTTGGGTGAGGGTTCCGGTTAGGCCTTGCGGTTCTGGTCATGGTTAGGTTTGGTTTAGGCTTAGGGTTAGGTGCGTGATTCGGTTTCGGGTTAGTGTTAGAGTTAGGGTGAGAGTTAGTGTTAAGGTTTTTGCTAGGCTTTGGTGTTAGGGTTTGTGTTAGGGTTAGGTTTATCATTAGGGCTCAGGGGTTTCAGGTTAATGTTAGGGTTAGGGTTAGGGATAGCATTAGGGTTAGGGTTGTGGGATACGGTTAGGATTTAGGGTGCGGGTTACGGTTAGTTTTCCAGTTAAGGTGAGGGTTTAGGGTAATTGTTACGATTAGGGTTATAGTCAGAGTTAGGGTTTGGTTTAGGATTAGGGTTAGGTGTAGGGTAAGAATTAGGTTTAGGTCCATGTTGAGGGTTAGACTTAGTGTTCTATTTAGGGTCAGGGTTAGGGGTAGGGTTAGGATTAGGTCTAGGGTTAGGATTAGGATTATTTTAGGGTTAGGTTCAGGGCTATTGTAAGTGTTCGGTTTAGGGTTACAGATGGACTAGCGTTATTCTTAGAGTTAGGTTTAAGGTTAGGGTTTGGGTTAGGTCTAGGTTTAGGGTTAAGGTTATGGTTAGTGTTTGGATGAAGTTCAGGATAGGGTGAGGGTTATTTTTATGGTGAGGGCTAGGGTTTGGGTTTGTGTGCAGGTTAGTGTTAAGGATAGGTTTAGGGTTCGGTGAGGGTTAGGCGTTATGTCTAGGGTCAGCGTTAGGTTAGGTTTAGGGTTAGTGTGAAGTTTAGGTTAAGGGTGAGGGTTATGGTAAGGGTTAGGATTATAGACGGTGTTAGACGTTAGGTTTAGGGTGTTAGGGTTAGGTTTATGGTTAGGGTAGATTTAAGTTTAGGTTTAATATTAGGGTTAGGGTTAGATTTGGGTTACTGTTCGTATTAGGGTTAGGGTTAGGGATAAGTTTGGGGATAGCGTTAGGTTTAGGGTTGGGGATACGGTTAAGGATTAGGGTGAGGGTTAGGGTTAGGTTTACAGTTAAGGCGAGGGTTTAGGGTAATTGTTATGGTTAGGGTTAGAGTTAGAGTTAGGCTTAGGGTTAGCGTGAAGTTTCAGTTAATAGTCAGGGTTAGGCTTAAGGTTAGAGTAGGGTTAAGGTTAGTGTTCGGGTTAGGTATAGCGTTAGGGTTTGGGTAGGGGTAAGGTTAGGGTTAAGGCTAGGTTTACGGTAAAGGGTAGGGCTAGCTTAGGGTTAGATTTAGAGTTGGAGTTAGTGCTAGGGTTTAGGATGATGGTTATGGTCAGGTTCAGAGTTGTTGTTAGGGTTAGGGTAGAGTTAAGGTTAGGGTTAATTTAGGGTTAGAGAAAGGGTTAGGTTTAGGTCTGGGTTAGGTGTAGGATGCGGGGTAGGGTTAGGGTTAGGGGTTCATGGGAGGGTTAGTGTTAAGTTTACATTAAGCTGATGTTTTAGGGTGTTACTGTTAGGGCTAGGGTTAGCATTAGGTTTAGGGTCAGGGCTAGAGTTAGGGGATAGTTAAGGCTTAGCTTTACTTTCAGCGTTAGGGTTAGCCTTAGGTTTAGGGTGAAGTTTAGGTTAAGGATGAGGGTTAGGGTTAGGGTTAGGCATTTGGGTTAAGGTTAGGGTTAGGTTTAGGATTAGGCTTAGGGTTAGGGTTAGGTGTTTGGGTTAATGTTAGGGTCAGGTTTAGGGTTCGGCTTAGGGTTAGGGCTACAGCTGGGGTAAAGTTTAATTGAAGGGTGAGGGTTGAGCTTAGGGTTAGCGTTAGGGGTTAGGGTTAGAGCTTAGGTTAGGATTAAGTGTAGGGTTAAGGTTCGGTTTAGATTTAGGGTTAGGGTTAGTGTTAGGGTTAAGTCATGTTTAGGTTTAGGGCTAGGTGAAGGTTATAGATAGGGTTAGGTTAAGGGTTGAGGTTAGGTTTAGATGGTAAGATGAGGGTTAGTGCTAGGTTTCCATTGAAGCTGAGTGTGTAGGGTAAGTTTTAGGGTTAGGATTAGGGTTAGAGTTAGGGTTAGGGTCAGGGTTAGTTTTGAGTTTAGAGTTAGGGTTACGTTTATGGTACGGTCAGGGTTAGGGGAGATTTAGTGTTACGTTTAGTTTTAGGGCTAGGGCTACAGAGAAGTTTATGTGAAGCGAGAGGGTTGGGGTTAGGGGTTTGGGTTCAGGTCAGAGTCAGGGTTAGGGTTAGGTTTAGGGTTAGGGTTACGTGTAGTGTTAGTGTTAGTTTTGCTTAGGGTTCGGGTTTGAATGAAGTGAGGGTACGCTTAGCGTTATGCTTTAGGGTGAAATTCTGGTTAAGGGTGAGGGTTCGGCTCAGGGTTAGGGTTAGAGTTAGGGTCAGTGGTTAGGGTTAGGTTTAGGGTTAAGGTTAGTTTTAGGCTAAGGATTAGGATGAGAGTTAGGGTTAAGGGTTACTGTTTCAGTTAGGTTTAGGTTAAGGTTATAATTAGGGTTAAGTTTAGGGTTAGGGTAAGAGTTAGAGTTACATTTACAGTTAAGGTGAGGGTTCTGGGTAAGTGTTACCGTTAAGGTTAGGGTTAGGGATAGGGTTAGGGTTAGAGTTAAGGTTAAGGGTTAGGGTTAGGTTTAAGTTTATGGTAGGCTTAAAGATAGGGTTGAGGTTAGGTTAGGGTTAGGGTCAGGGTCAGGGTTAGAATTAGAATTAGGTTTAGGGCGAGGATTAGGGTCAGAGTTATTGTAAGGGTTAGGTTTCGGGTTACAGGTGGGCCAAGGTTAAGGTGAGGGTTAGGTTTATGGGGAGGGTTAGGGTTAAAGTCAGGGTGAGTTTTAGGTTAGGGATAGGGTGAAGTTTAAGATAGGGTGAGGGTTAGGGTTATGGCTAAGGTTTGGGCTTGTTTTCAGGTTAGTGTTAAGGTTATGTTCAGGGTTAGGGTTACGTTCAGGGGTTGTGTTCAGTTTTAGGGTTAGGGTTAGATTTAAGGTTAGGGTTAAGTTTAGTGTTACGTTTAGGGTTAGGGTCATGGTTGTGTTAGGCTTTGTGGTTGGGGTGAGGGTTAGTTTTAGGGTTAGGGTTGGTTAGGGTTAGGATTACCGTTATGATAAGGCGTTAGGGGTTAGAGGTGTAGTTTAGGGTTAGGGTTTGGGTGAGGGTTCCGGTTAGGCCTTGCGGTTCTGGTCATGGTTAGGTTTGGTTTAGGCTTAGGGTTAGGTGCGTGATTCGGTTTCGGGTTAGTGTTAGAGTTAGGGTGAGAGTTAGTGTTAAGGTTTTTGCTAGGCTTTGGTGTTAGGGTTTGTGTTAGGGTTAGGTTTATCATTAGGGCTCAGGGGTTTCAGGTTAATGTTAGGGTTAGGGTTAGGGATAGCATTAGGGTTAGGGTTGTGGGATACGGTTAGGATTTAGGGTGCGGGTTACGGTTAGTTTTCCAGTTAAGGTGAGGGTTTAGGGTAATTGTTACGATTAGGGTTATAGTCAGAGTTAGGGTTTGGTTTAGGATTAGGGTTAGGTGTAGGGTAAGAATTAGGTTTAGGTCCATGTTGAGGGTTAGACTTAGTGTTCTATTTAGGGTCAGGGTTAGGGGTAGGGTTAGGATTAGGTCTAGGGTTAGGATTAGGATTATTTTAGGGTTAGGTTCAGGGCTATTGTAAGTGTTCGGTTTAGGGTTACAGATGGACTAGCGTTATTCTTAGAGTTAGGTTTAAGGTTAGGGTTTGGGTTAGGTCTAGGTTTAGGGTTAAGGTTATGGTTAGTGTTTGGATGAAGTTCAGGATAGGGTGAGGGTTATTTTTATGGTGAGGGCTAGGGTTTGGGTTTGTGTGCAGGTTAGTGTTAAGGATAGGTTTAGGGTTCGGTGAGGGTTAGGCGTTATGTCTAGGGTCAGCGTTAGGTTAGGTTTAGGGTTAGTGTGAAGTTTAGGTTAAGGGTGAGGGTTATGGTAAGGGTTAGGATTATAGACGGTGTTAGACGTTAGGTTTAGGGTGTTAGGGTGAGGTTTATGGTTAGGGTAGATTTAAGTTTAGGTTTAATATTAGGGTTAGGGTTAGATTTGGGTTACTGTTCGTATTAGGGTTAGGGTTAGGGATAAGTTTGGGGATAGCGTTAGGTTTAGGGTTGGGGATACGGTTAAGGATTAGGGTGAGGGTTAGGGTTAGGTTTACAGTTAAGGCGAGGGTTTAGGGTAATTGTTATGGTTAGGGTTAGAGTTAGAGTTAGGCTTAGGGTTAGGGTGAAGTTTCAGTTAATAGTCAGGGTTAGGCTTAAGGTTAGAGTAGGGTTAAGGTTAGTGTTCGGGTTAGGTATAGCGTTAGGGTTTGGGTAGGGGTAAGGTTAGGGTTAAGGCTAGGTTTACGGTAAAGGGTAGGGCTAGCTTAGGGTTAGATTTAGAGTTGGAGTTAGTGCTAGGGTTTAGGATGATGGTTATGGTCAGGTTTAGAGTTGTTGTTAGGGTTAGGGTAGAGTTAAGGTTAGGGTTAATTTAGGGTTAGAGAAAGGGTTAGGTTTAGGTCTGGGTTAGGTGTAGGATGCGGGGTAGGGTTAGGGTTAGGGGTTCATGGGAGGGTTAGTGTTAAGTTTACATTAAGCTGATGTTTTAGGGTGTTACTGTTAGGGCTAGGGTTAGCATTAGGTTTAGGGTCAGGGCTAGAGTTAGGGGATAGTTAAGGCTTAGCTTTACTTTCAGGGTTAGGGTTAGCCTTAGGTTTAGGGTGAAGTTTAGGTTAAGGATGAGGGTTAGGGTTAGGGTTAGGCATTTGGGTTAAGGTTAGGGTTAGGTTTAGGATTAGGCTTAGGGTTAGGGTTAGGTGTTTGGGTTAATGTTAGGGTCAGGTTTAGGGTTCGGCTTAGGGTTAGGGCTACAGCTGGGGTAAAGTTTAATTGAAGGGTGAGGGTTGAGCTTAGGGTTAGCGTTAGGGGTTAGGGTTAGAGCTTAGGTTAGGATTAAGTGTAGGGTTAAGGTTCGGTTTAGATTTAGGGTTAGGGTTAGTGTTAGGGTTAAGTCATGTTTAGGTTTAGGGCTAGGTGAAGGTTATAGATAGGGTTAGGTTAAGGGTTGAGGTTAGGTTTAGATGGTAAGATGAGGGTTAGTGCTAGGTTTCCATTGAAGCTGAGTGTGTAGGGTAAGTTTTAGGGTTAGGATTAGGGTTAGAGTTAGGGTTAGGGTCAGGGTTAGTTTTGAGTTTAGAGTTAGGGTTACGTTTATGGTACGGTCAGGGTTAGGGGAGATTTAGTGTTACGTTTAGTTTTAGGGCTAGGGCTACAGAGAAGTTTATGTGAAGCGAGAGGGTTGGGGTTAGGGGTTTGGGTTCAGGTCAGAGTCAGGGTTAGGGTTAGGTTTAGGGTTAGGGTTACGTGTAGTGTTAGTGTTAGTTTTGCTTAGGGTTCGGGTTTGAATGAAGTGAGGGTACGCTTAGCGTTATGCTTTAGGGTGAAATTCTGGTTAAGGGTGAGGGTTCGGCTCAGGGTTAGGGTTAGAGTTAGGGTCAGTGGTTAGGGTTAGGTTTAGGGTTAAGGTTAGTTTTAGGCTAAGGATTAGGATGAGAGTTAGGGTTAAGGGTTACTGTTTCAGTTAGGTTTAGGTTAAGGTTATAATTAGGGTTAAGTTTAGGGTTAGGGTAAGAGTTAGAGTTACATTTACAGTTAAGGTGAGGGTTCTGGGTAAGTGTTACCGTTAAGGTTAGGGTTAGGGATAGGGTTAGGGTTAGAGTTAAGGTTAAGGGTTAGGGTTAGGTTTAAGTTTATGGTAGGCTTAAAGATAGGGTTGAGGTTAGGTTAGGGTTAGGGTCAGGGTCAGGGTTAGAATTAGAATTAGGTTTAGGGCGAGGATTAGGGTCAGAGTTATTGTAAGGGTTAGGTTTCGGGTTACAGGTGGGCCAAGGTTAAGGTGAGGGTTAGGTTTATGGGGAGGGTTAGGGTTAAAGTCAGGGTGAGTTTTAGGTTAGGGATAGGGTGAAGTTTAAGATAGGGTGAGGGTTAGGGTTATGGCTAAGGTTTGGGCTTGTTTTCAGGTTAGTGTTAAGGTTATGTTCAGGGTTAGGGTTACGTTCAGGGGTTGTGTTCAGTTTTAGGGTTAGGGTTAGATTTAAGGTTAGGGTTAAGTTTAGTGTTACGTTTAGGGTTAGGGTCATGGTTGTGTTAGGCTTTGTGGTTGGGGTGAGGGTTAGTTTTAGGGTTAGGGTTGGTTAGGGTTAGGATTACCGTTATGATAAGGCGTTAGGGGTTAGAGGTGTAGTTTAGGGTTAGGGTTTGGGTGAGGGTTCCGGTTAGGCCTTGCGGTTCTGGTCATGGTTAGGTTTGGTTTAGGCTTAGGGTTAGGTGCGTGATTCGGTTTCGGGTTAGTGTTAGAGTTAGGGTGAGAGTTAGTGTTAAGGTTTTTGCTAGGCTTTGGTGTTAGGGTTTGTGTTAGGGTTAGGTTTATCATTAGGGCTCAGGGGTTTCAGGTTAATGTTAGGGTTAGGGTTAGGGATAGCATTAGGGTTAGGGTTGTGGGATACGGTTAGGATTTAGGGTGCGGGTTACGGTTAGTTTTCCAGTTAAGGTGAGGGTTTAGGGTAATTGTTACGATTAGGGTTATAGTCAGAGTTAGGGTTTGGTTTAGGATTAGGGTTAGGTGTAGGGTAAGAATTAGGTTTAGGTCCATGTTGAGGGTTAGACTTAGTGTTCTATTTAGGGTCAGGGTTAGGGGTAGGGTTAGGATTAGGTCTAGGGTTAGGATTAGGATTATTTTAGGGTTAGGTTCAGGGCTATTGTAAGTGTTCGGTTTAGGGTTACAGATGGACTAGCGTTATTCTTAGAGTTAGGTTTAAGGTTAGGGTTTGGGTTAGGTCTAGGTTTAGGGTTAAGGTTATGGTTAGTGTTTGGATGAAGTTCAGGATAGGGTGAGGGTTATTTTTATGGTGAGGGCTAGGGTTTGGGTTTGTGTGCAGGTTAGTGTTAAGGATAGGTTTAGGGTTCGGTGAGGGTTAGGCGTTATGTCTAGGGTCAGCGTTAGGTTAGGTTTAGGGTTAGTGTGAAGTTTAGGTTAAGGGTGAGGGTTATGGTAAGGGTTAGGATTATAGACGGTGTTAGACGTTAGGTTTAGGGTGTTAGGGTGAGGTTTATGGTTAGGGTAGATTTAAGTTTAGGTTTAATATTAGGGTTAGGGTTAGATTTGGGTTACTGTTCGTATTAGGGTTAGGGTTAGGGATAAGTTTGGGGATAGCGTTAGGTTTAGGGTTGGGGATACGGTTAAGGATTAGGGTGAGGGTTAGGGTTAGGTTTACAGTTAAGGCGAGGGTTTAGGGTAATTGTTATGGTTAGGGTTAGAGTTAGAGTTAGGCTTAGGGTTAGGGTGAAGTTTCAGTTAATAGTCAGGGTTAGGCTTAAGGTTAGAGTAGGGTTAAGGTTAGTGTTCGGGTTAGGTATAGCGTTAGGGTTTGGGTAGGGGTAAGGTTAGGGTTAAGGCTAGGTTTACGGTAAAGGGTAGGGCTAGCTTAGGGTTAGATTTAGAGTTGGAGTTAGTGCTAGGGTTTAGGATGATGGTTATGGTCAGGTTTAGAGTTGTTGTTAGGGTTAGGGTAGAGTTAAGGTTAGGGTTAATTTAGGGTTAGAGAAAGGGTTAGGTTTAGGTCTGGGTTAGGTGTAGGATGCGGGGTAGGGTTAGGGTTAGGGGTTCATGGGAGGGTTAGTGTTAAGTTTACATTAAGCTGATGTTTTAGGGTGTTACTGTTAGGGCTAGGGTTAGCATTAGGTTTAGGGTCAGGGCTAGAGTTAGGGGATAGTTAAGGCTTAGCTTTACTTTCAGGGTTAGGGTTAGCCTTAGGTTTAGGGTGAAGTTTAGGTTAAGGATGAGGGTTAGGGTTAGGGTTAGGCATTTGGGTTAAGGTTAGGGTTAGGTTTAGGATTAGGCTTAGGGTTAGGGTTAGGTGTTTGGGTTAATGTTAGGGTCAGGTTTAGGGTTCGGCTTAGGGTTAGGGCTACAGCTGGGGTAAAGTTTAATTGAAGGGTGAGGGTTGAGCTTAGGGTTAGCGTTAGGGGTTAGGGTTAGAGCTTAGGTTAGGATTAAGTGTAGGGTTAAGGTTCGGTTTAGATTTAGGGTTAGGGTTAGTGTTAGGGTTAAGTCATGTTTAGGTTTAGGGCTAGGTGAAGGTTATAGATAGGGTTAGGTTAAGGGTTGAGGTTAGGTTTAGATGGTAAGATGAGGGTTAGTGCTAGGTTTCCATTGAAGCTGAGTGTGTAGGGTAAGTTTTAGGGTTAGGATTAGGGTTAGAGTTAGGGTTAGGGTCAGGGTTAGTTTTGAGTTTAGAGTTAGGGTTACGTTTATGGTACGGTCAGGGTTAGGGGAGATTTAGTGTTACGTTTAGTTTTAGGGCTAGGGCTACAGAGAAGTTTATGTGAAGCGAGAGGGTTGGGGTTAGGGGTTTGGGTTCAGGTCAGAGTCAGGGTTAGGGTTAGGTTTAGGGTTAGGGTTACGTGTAGTGTTAGTGTTAGTTTTGCTTAGGGTTCGGGTTTGAATGAAGTGAGGGTACGCTTAGCGTTATGCTTTAGGGTGAAATTCTGGTTAAGGGTGAGGGTTCGGCTCAGGGTTAGGGTTAGAGTTAGGGTCAGTGGTTAGGGTTAGGTTTAGGGTTAAGGTTAGTTTTAGGCTAAGGATTAGGATGAGAGTTAGGGTTAAGGGTTACTGTTTCAGTTAGGTTTAGGTTAAGGTTATAATTAGGGTTAAGTTTAGGGTTAGGGTAAGAGTTAGAGTTACATTTACAGTTAAGGTGAGGGTTCTGGGTAAGTGTTACCGTTCAGGTTAGGGTTAGGGCTAGGGTTAGGGTTAGAGTTAAGGTTAAGGGTTAGGGTTAGGTTTAAGTTTATGGTAGGCTTAAAGATAGGGTTGAGGTTAGGTTAGGGTTAGGGTCAGGGTCAGGGTTAGAATTAGAATTAGGTTTAGGGCGAGGATTAGGGTCAGAGTTATTGTAAGGGTTAGGTTTCGGGTTACAGGTGGGCCAAGGTTAAGGTGAGGGTTAGGTTTATGGGGAGGGTTAGGGTTAAAGTCAGGGTGAGTTTTAGGTTAGGGATAGGGTGAAGTTTAAGATAGGGTGAGGGTTAGGGTTATGGCTAAGGTTTGGGCTTGTTTTCAGGTTAGTGTTAAGGTTATGTTCAGGGTTAGGGTTACGTTCAGGGGTTGTGTTCAGTTTTAGGGTTAGGGTTAGATTTAAGGTTAGGGTTAAGTTTAGTGTTACGTTTAGGGTTAGGGTCATGGTTGTGTTAGGCTTTGTGGTTGGGGTGAGGGTTAGTTTTAGGGTTAGGGTTGGTTAGGGTTAGGATTACCGTTATGATAAGGCGTTAGGGGTTAGAGGTGTAGTTTAGGGTTAGGGTTTGGGTGAGGGTTCCGGTTAGGCCTTGTGGTTCTGGTCATGGTTAGGTTTGGTTTAGGCTTAGGGTTAGGTGCGTGATTCGGTTTCGGGTTAGTGTTAGAGTTAGGGTGAGAGTTAGTGTTAAGGTTTTTGCTAGGCTTTGGTGTTAGGGTTAGGGTTTGTGTTAGGGTTAGGTTTATCATTAGGGCTCAGGGGTTTCAGGTTAATGTTAGGGTTAGGGTTAGGGATAGCATTAGGGTTAGGGTTGTGGGATACGGTTAGGATTTAGGGTGCGGGTTACGGTTAGTTTTCCAGTTAAGGTGAGGGTTTAGGGTAATTGTTACGATTAGGGTTATAGTCAGAGTTAGGGTTTGGTTTAGGATTAGGGTTAGGTGTAGGGTAAGAATTAGGTTTAGGTCCATGTTGAGGGTTAGACTTAGTGTTCTATTTAGGGTCAGGGTTAGGGGTAGGGTTAGGATTAGGTCTAGGGTTAGGATTAGGATTATTTTAGGGTTAGGTTCAGGGCTATTGTAAGTGTTCGGTTTAGGGTTACAGATGGACTAGCGTTATTCTTAGAGTTAGGTTTAAGGTTAGGGTTTGGGTTAGGTCTAGGTTTAGGGTTAAGGTTATGGTTAGTGTTTGGATGAAGTTCAGGATAGGGTGAGGGTTATTTTTATGGTGAGGGCTAGGGTTTGGGTTTGTGTGCAGGTTAGTGTTAAGGATAGGTTTAGGGTTCGGTGAGGGTTAGGCGTTATGTCTAGGGTCAGCGTTAGGTTAGGTTTAGGGTTAGTGTGAAGTTTAGGTTAAGGGTGAGGGTTATGGTAAGGGTTAGGATTATAGACGGTGTTAGACGTTAGGTTTAGGGTGTTAGGGTTAGGTTTATGGTTAGGGTAGATTTAAGTTTAGGTTTAATATTAGGGTTAGGGTTAGATTTGGGTTACTGTTCGTATTAGGGTTAGGGTTAGGGATAAGTTTGGGGATAGCGTTAGGTTTAGGGTTGGGGATACGGTTAAGGATTAGGGTGAGGGTTAGGGTTAGGTTTACAGTTAAGGCGAGGGTTTAGGGTAATTGTTATGGTTAGGGTTAGAGTTAGAGTTAGGCTTAGGGTTAGGGTGAAGTTTCAGTTAATAGTCAGGGTTAGGCTTAAGGTTAGAGTAGGGTTAAGGTTAGTGTTCGGGTTAGGTATAGCGTTAGGGTTTGGGTAGGGGTAAGGTTAGGGTTAAGGCTAGGTTTACGGTAAAGGGTAGGGCTAGCTTAGGGTTAGATTTAGAGTTGGAGTTAGTGCTAGGGTTTAGGATGATGGTTATGGTCAGGTTCAGAGTTGTTGTTAGGGTTAGGGTAGAGTTAAGGTTAGGGTTAATTTAGGGTTAGAGAAAGGGTTAGGTTTAGGTCTGGGTTAGGTGTAGGATGCGGGGTAGGGTTAGGGTTAGGGGTTCATGGGAGGGTTAGTGTTAAGTTTACATTAAGCTGATGTTTTAGGGTGTTACTGTTAGGGCTAGGGTTAGCATTAGGTTTAGGGTCAGGGCTAGAGTTAGGGGATAGTTAAGGCTTAGCTTTACTTTCAGCGTTAGGGTTAGCCTTAGGTTTAGGGTGAAGTTTAGGTTAAGGATGAGGGTTAGGGTTAGGGTTAGGCATTTGGGTTAAGGTTAGGGTTAGGTTTAGGATTAGGCTTAGGGTTAGGGTTAGGTGTTTGGGTTAATGTTAGGGTCAGGTTTAGGGTTCGGCTTAGGGTTAGGGCTACAGCTGGGGTAAAGTTTAATTGAAGGGTGAGGGTTGAGCTTAGGGTTAGCGTTAGGGGTTAGGGTTAGAGCTTAGGTTAGGATTAAGTGTAGGGTTAAGGTTCGGTTTAGATTTAGGGTTAGGGTTAGTGTTAGGGTTAAGTCATGTTTAGGTTTAGGGCTAGGTGAAGGTTATAGATAGGGTTAGGTTAAGGGTTGAGGTTAGGTTTAGATGGTAAGATGAGGGTTAGTGCTAGGTTTCCATTGAAGCTGAGTGTGTAGGGTAAGTTTTAGGGTTAGGATTAGGGTTAGAGTTAGGGTTAGGGTCAGGGTTAGTTTTGAGTTTAGAGTTAGGGTTACGTTTATGGTACGGTCAGGGTTAGGGGAGATTTAGTGTTACGTTTAGTTTTAGGGCTAGGGTTACAGAGAAGTTTATGTGAAGCGAGAGGGTTGGGGTTAGGGGTTTGGGTTCAGGTCAGAGTCAGGGTTAGGGTTAGGTTTAGGGTTAGGGTTACGTGTAGTGTTAGTGTTAGTTTTGCTTAGGGTTCGGGTTTGAATGAAGTGAGGGTACGCTTAGCGTTATGCTTTAGGGTGAAATTCTGGTTAAGGGTGAGGGTTCGGCTCAGGGTTAGGGTTAGAGTTAGGGTCAGTGGTTAGGGTTAGGTTTAGGGTTAAGGTTAGTTTTAGGCTAAGGATTAGGATGAGAGTTAGGGTTAAGGGTTACTGTTTCAGTTAGGTTTAGGTTAAGGTTATAATTAGGGTTAAGTTTAGGGTTAGGGTAAGAGTTAGAGTTACATTTACAGTTAAGGTGAGGGTTCTGGGTAAGTGTTACCGTTCAGGTTAGGGTTAGGGCTAGGGTTAGGGTTAGAGTTAAGGTTAAGGGTTAGGGTTAGGTTTAAGTTTATGGTAGGCTTAAAGATAGGGTTGAGGTTAGGTTAGGGTTAGGGTCAGGGTCAGGGTTAGAATTAGAATTAGGTTTAGGGCGAGGATTAGGGTCAGAGTTATTGTAAGGGTTAGGTTTCGGGTTACAGGTGGGCCAAGGTTAAGGTGAGGGTTAGGTTTATGGGGAGGGTTAGGGTTAAAGTCAGGGTGAGTTTTAGGTTAGGGATAGGGTGAAGTTTAAGATAGGGTGAGGGTTAGGGTTATGGCTAAGGTTTGGGCTTGTTTTCAGGTTAGTGTTAAGGTTATGTTCAGGGTTAGGGTTACGTTCAGGGGTTGTGTTCAGTTTTAGGGTTAGGGTTAGATTTAAGGTTAGGGTTAAGTTTAGTGTTACGTTTAGGGTTAGGGTCATGGTTGTGTTAGGCTTTGTGGTTGGGGTGAGGGTTAGTTTTAGGGTTAGGGTTGGTTAGGGTTAGGATTACCGTTATGATAAGGCGTTAGGGGTTAGAGGTGTAGTTTAGGGTTAGGGTTTGGGTGAGGGTTCCGGTTAGGCCTTGTGGTTCTGGTCATGGTTAGGTTTGGTTTAGGCTTAGGGTTAGGTGCGTGATTCGGTTTCGGGTTAGTGTTAGAGTTAGGGTGAGAGTTAGTGTTAAGGTTTTTGCTAGGCTTTGGTGTTAGGGTTAGGGTTTGTGTTAGGGTTAGGTTTATCATTAGGGCTCAGGGGTTTCAGGTTAATGTTAGGGTTAGGGTTAGGGATAGCATTAGGGTTAGGGTTGTGGGATACGGTTAGGATTTAGGGTGCGGGTTACGGTTAGTTTTCCAGTTAAGGTGAGGGTTTAGGGTAATTGTTACGATTAGGGTTATAGTCAGAGTTAGGGTTTGGTTTAGGATTAGGGTTAGGTGTAGGGTAAGAATTAGGTTTAGGTCCATGTTGAGGGTTAGACTTAGTGTTCTATTTAGGGTCAGGGTTAGGGGTAGGGTTAGGATTAGGTCTAGGGTTAGGATTAGGATTATTTTAGGGTTAGGTTCAGGGCTATTGTAAGTGTTCGGTTTAGGGTTACAGATGGACTAGCGTTATTCTTAGAGTTAGGTTTAAGGTTAGGGTTTGGGTTAGGTCTAGGTTTAGGGTTAAGGTTATGGTTAGTGTTTGGATGAAGTTCAGGATAGGGTGAGGGTTATTTTTATGGTGAGGGCTAGGGTTTGGGTTTGTGTGCAGGTTAGTGTTAAGGATAGGTTTAGGGTTCGGTGAGGGTTAGGCGTTATGTCTAGGGTCAGCGTTAGGTTAGGTTTAGGGTTAGTGTGAAGTTTAGGTTAAGGGTGAGGGTTATGGTAAGGGTTAGGATTATAGACGGTGTTAGACGTTAGGTTTAGGGTGTTAGGGTTAGGTTTATGGTTAGGGTAGATTTAAGTTTAGGTTTAATATTAGGGTTAGGGTTAGATTTGGGTTACTGTTCGTATTAGGGTTAGGGTTAGGGATAAGTTTGGGGATAGCGTTAGGTTTAGGGTTGGGGATACGGTTAAGGATTAGGGTGAGGGTTAGGGTTAGGTTTACAGTTAAGGCGAGGGTTTAGGGTAATTGTTATGGTTAGGGTTAGAGTTAGAGTTAGGCTTAGGGTTAGGGTGAAGTTTCAGTTAATAGTCAGGGTTAGGCTTAAGGTTAGAGTAGGGTTAAGGTTAGTGTTCGGGTTAGGTATAGCGTTAGGGTTTGGGTAGGGGTAAGGTTAGGGTTAAGGCTAGGTTTACGGTAAAGGGTAGGGCTAGCTTAGGGTTAGATTTAGAGTTGGAGTTAGTGCTAGGGTTTAGGATGATGGTTATGGTCAGGTTCAGAGTTGTTGTTAGGGTTAGGGTAGAGTTAAGGTTAGGGTTAATTTAGGGTTAGAGAAAGGGTTAGGTTTAGGTCTGGGTTAGGTGTAGGATGTGGGGTAGGGTTAGGGTTAGGGGTTCATGGGAGGGTTAGTGTTAAGTTTACATTAAGCTGATGTTTTAGGGTGTTACTGTTAGGGCTAGGGTTAGCATTAGGTTTAGGGTCAGGGCTAGAGTTAGGGGATAGTTAAGGCTTAGCTTTACTTTCAGCGTTAGGGTTAGCCTTAGGTTTAGGGTGAAGTTTAGGTTAAGGATGAGGGTTAGGGTTAGGGTTAGGCATTTGGGTTAAGGTTAGGGTTAGGTTTAGGATTAGGCTTAGGGTTAGGGTTAGGTGTTTGGGTTAATGTTAGGGTCAGGTTTAGGGTTCGGCTTAGGGTTAGGGCTACAGCTGGGGTAAAGTTTAATTGAAGGGTGAGGGTTGAGCTTAGGGTTAGCGTTAGGGGTTAGGGTTAGAGCTTAGGTTAGGATTAAGTGTAGGGTTAAGGTTCGGTTTAGATTTAGGGTTAGGGTTAGTGTTAGGGTTAAGTCATGTTTAGGTTTAGGGCTAGGTGAAGGTTATAGATAGGGTTAGGTTAAGGGTTGAGGTTAGGTTTAGATGGTAAGATGAGGGTTAGTGCTAGGTTTCCATTGAAGCTGAGTGTGTAGGGTAAGTTTTAGGGTTAGGATTAGGGTTAGAGTTAGGGTTAGGGTCAGGGTTAGTTTTGAGTTTAGAGTTAGGGTTACGTTTATGGTACGGTCAGGGTTAGGGGAGATTTAGTGTTACGTTTAGTTTTAGGGCTAGGGTTACAGAGAAGTTTATGTGAAGCGAGAGGGTTGGGGTTAGGGGTTTGGGTTCAGGTCAGAGTCAGGGTTAGGGTTAGGTTTAGGGTTAGGGTTACGTGTAGTGTTAGTGTTAGTTTTGCTTAGGGTTCGGGTTTGAATGAAGTGAGGGTACGCTTAGCGTTATGCTTTAGGGTGAAATTCTGGTTAAGGGTGAGGGTTCGGCTCAGGGTTAGGGTTAGAGTTAGGGTCAGTGGTTAGGGTTAGGTTTAGGGTTAAGGTTAGTTTTAGGCTAAGGATTAGGATGAGAGTTAGGGTTAAGGGTTACTGTTTCAGTTAGGTTTAGGTTAAGGTTATAATTAGGGTTAAGTTTAGGGTTAGGGTAAGAGTTAGAGTTACATTTACAGTTAAGGTGAGGGTTCTGGGTAAGTGTTACCGTTCAGGTTAGGGTTAGGGCTAGGGTTAGGGTTAGAGTTAAGGTTAAGGGTTAGGGTTAGGTTTAAGTTTATGGTAGGCTTAAAGATAGGGTTGAGGTTAGGTTAGGGTTAGGGTCAGGGTCAGGGTTAGAATTAGAATTAGGTTTAGGGCGAGGATTAAGGTCAGAGTTATTGTAAGGGTTAGGTTTCGGGTTACAGGTGGGCCAAGGTTAAGGTGAGGGTTAGGTTTATGGGGAGGGTTAGGGTTAAAGTCAGGGTGAGTTTTAGGTTAGGGATAGGGTGAAGTTTAAGATAGGGTGAGGGTTAGGGTTATGGCTAAGGTTTGGGCTTGTTTTCAGGTTAGTGTTAAGGTTATGTTCAGGGTTAGGGTTACGTTCAGGGGTTGTGTTCAGTTTTAGGGTTAGGGTTAGATTTAAGGTTAGGGTTAAGTTTAGTGTTACGTTTAGGGTTAGGGTCATGGTTGTGTTAGGCTTTGTGGTTGGGGTGAGGGTTAGTTTTAGGGTTAGGGTTGGTTAGGGTTAGGATTACCGTTATGATAAGGCGTTAGGGGTTAGAGGTGTAGTTTAGGGTTAGGGTTTGGGTGAGGGTTCCGGTTAGGCCTTGTGGTTCTGGTCATGGTTAGGTTTGGTTTAGGCTTAGGGTTAGGTGCGTGATTCGGTTTCGGGTTAGTGTTAGAGTTAGGGTGAGAGTTAGTGTTAAGGTTTTTGCTAGGCTTTGGTGTTAGGGTTAGGGTTTGTGTTAGGGTTAGGTTTATCATTAGGGCTCAGGGGTTTCAGGTTAATGTTAGGGTTAGGGTTAGGGATAGCATTAGGGTTAGGGTTGTGGGATACGGTTAGGATTTAGGGTGCGGGTTACGGTTAGTTTTCCAGTTAAGGTGAGGGTTTAGGGTAATTGTTACGATTAGGGTTATAGTCAGAGTTAGGGTTTGGTTTAGGATTAGGGTTAGGTGTAGGGTAAGAATTAGGTTTAGGTCCATGTTGAGGGTTAGACTTAGTGTTCTATTTAGGGTCAGGGTTAGGGGTAGGGTTAGGATTAGGTCTAGGGTTAGGATTAGGATTATTTTAGGGTTAGGTTCAGGGCTATTGTAAGTGTTCGGTTTAGGGTTACAGATGGACTAGCGTTATTCTTAGAGTTAGGTTTAAGGTTAGGGTTTGGGTTAGGTCTAGGTTTAGGGTTAAGGTTATGGTTAGTGTTTGGATGAAGTTCAGGATAGGGTGAGGGTTATTTTTATGGTGAGGGCTAGGGTTTGGGTTTGTGTGCAGGTTAGTGTTAAGGATAGGTTTAGGGTTCGGTGAGGGTTAGGCGTTATGTCTAGGGTCAGCGTTAGGTTAGGTTTAGGGTTAGTGTGAAGTTTAGGTTAAGGGTGAGGGTTATGGTAAGGGTTAGGATTATAGACGGTGTTAGACGTTAGGTTTAGGGTGTTAGGGTTAGGTTTATGGTTAGGGTAGATTTAAGTTTAGGTTTAATATTAGGGTTAGGGTTAGATTTGGGTTACTGTTCGTATTAGGGTTAGGGTTAGGGATAAGTTTGGGGATGGCGTTAGGTTTAGGGTTGGGGATACGGTTAAGGATTAGGGTGAGGGTTAGGGTTAGGTTTACAGTTAAGGCGAGGGTTTAGGGTAATTGTTATGGTTAGGGTTAGAGTTAGAGTTAGGCTTAGGGTTAGGGTGAAGTTTCAGTTAATAGTCAGGGTTAGGCTTAAGGTTAGAGTAGGGTTAAGGTTAGTGTTCGGGTTAGGTATAGCGTTAGGGTTTGGGTAGGGGTAAGGTTAGGGTTAAGGCTAGGTTTACGGTAAAGGGTAGGGCTAGCTTAGGGTTAGATTTAGAGTTGGAGTTAGTGCTAGGGTTTAGGATGATGGTTATGGTCAGGTTCAGAGTTGTTGTTAGGGTTAGGGTAGAGTTAAGGTTAGGGTTAATTTAGGGTTAGAGAAAGGGTTAGGTTTAGGTCTGGGTTAGGTGTAGGATGCGGGGTAGGGTTAGGGTTAGGGGTTCATGGGAGGGTTAGTGTTAAGTTTCCATTAAGCTGATGTTTTAGGGTGTTACTGTTAGGGCTAGGGTTAGCATTAGGTTTAGGGTCAGGGCTAGAGTTAGGGGATAGTTAAGGCTTAGCTTTACTTTCAGGGTTAGGGTTAGCCTTAGGTTTAGGGTGAAGTTTAGGTTAAGGATGAGGGTTAGGGTTAGGGTTAGGCATTTGGGTTAAGGTTAGGGTTAGGTTTAGGATTAGGCTTAGGGTTAGGGTTAGGTGTTTGGGTTAATGTTAGGGTCAGGTTTAGGGTTCGGCTTAGGGTTAGGGCTACAGCTGGGGTAAAGTTTAATTGAAGGGTGAGGGTTGAGCTTAGGGTTAGCGTTAGGGGTTAGGGTTAGAGCTTAGGTTAGGATTAAGTGTAGGGTTAAGGTTCGGTTTAGATTTAGGGTTAGGGTTAGTGTTAGGGTTAAGTCATGTTTAGGTTTAGGGCTAGGTGAAGGTTATAGATAGGGTTAGGTTAAGGGTTGAGGTTAGGTTTAGATGGTAAGTTGAGGGTTAGTGCTAGGTTTCCATTGAAGCTGAGTGTGTAGGGTAAGTTTTAGGGTTAGGATTAGGGTTAGAGTTAGGGTTAGGGTCAGGGTTAGTTTTGAGTTTAGAGTTAGGGTTACGTTTCTGGTACGGTCAGGGTTAGGGGAGATTTAGTGTTACGTTTAGTTTTAGGGCTAGGGTTACAGAGAAGTTTATGTGAAGCGAGAGGGTTGGGGTTAGGGGTTTGGGTTCAGGTCAGAGTCAGGGTTAGGGTTAGGTTTAGGGTTAGGGTTACGTGTAGTGTTAGTGTTAGTTTTGCTTAGGGTTCGGGTTTGAATGAAGTGAGGGTACGCTTAGCGTTATGCTTTAGGGTGAAATTCTGGTTAAGGGTGAGGGTTCGGCTCAGGGTTAGGGTTAGAGTTAGGGTCAGTGGTTAGGGTTAGGTTTAGGGTTAAGGTTAGTTTTAGGCTAAGGATTAGGATGAGAGTTAGGGTTAAGGGTTACTGTTTCAGTTAGGTTTAGGTTAAGGTTATAATTAGGGTTAAGTTTAGGGTTAGGGTAAGAGTTAGAGTTACATTTACAGTTAAGGTGAGGGTTCTGGGTAAGTGTTACCGTTCAGGTTAGGGTTAGGGCTAGGGTTAGGGTTAGAGTTAAGGTTAAGGGTTAGGGTTAGGTTTAAGTTTATGGTAGGCTTAAAGATAGGGTTGAGGTTAGGTTAGGGTTAGGGTCAGGGTCAGGGTTAGAATTAGAATTAGGTTTAGGGCGAGGATTAGGGTCAGAGTTATTGTAAGGGTTAGGTTTCGGGTTACAGGTGGGCCAAGGTTAAGGTGAGGGTTAGGTTTATGGGGAGGGTTAGGGTTAAAGTCAGGGTGAGTTTTAGGTTAGGGATAGGGTGAAGATTAAGATAGGGTGAGGGTTAGGGTTATGGCTAAGGTTTGGGCTTGTTTTCAGGTTAGTGTTAAGGTTATGTTCAGGGTTAGGGTTACGTTCAGGGGTTGTGTTCAGTTTTAGGGTTAGGGTTAGATTTAAGGTTAGGGTTAAGTTTAGTGTTACGTTTAGGGTTAGGGTCATGGTTGTGTTAGGCTTTGTGGTTGGGGTGAGGGTTAGTTTTAGGGTTAGGGTTGGTTAGGGTTAGGATTACCGTTATGATAAGGCGTTAGGGGTTAGAGGTGTAGTTTAGGGTTAGGGTTTGGGTGAGGGTTCCGGTTAGGCCTTGCGGTTCTGGTCATGGTTAGGTTTGGTTTAGGCTTAGGGTTAGGTGCATGATTCGGTTTTGGGTTAGTGTTAGAGTTAGGGTGAGAGTTAGTGTTAAGGTTTTTGCTAGGCTTTGGTGTTAGGGTTAGGGTTTGTGTTAGGGTTAGGTTTATCATTAGGGCTCAGGGGTTTCAGGTTAATGTTAGGGTTAGGGTTAGGGATAGCATTAGGGTTAGGGTTGTGGGATACGGTTAGGATTTAGGGTGCGGGTTACGGTTAGTTTTCCAGTTAAGGTGAGGGTTTAGGGTAATTGTTACGATTAGGGTTATAGTCAGAGTTAGGGTTTGGTTTAGGATTAGGGTTAGGTGTAGGGTAAGAATTAGGTTTAGGTCCATGTTGAGGGTTAGACTTAGTGTTCTATTTAGGGTCAGGGTTAGGGGTAGGGTTAGGATTAGGTCTAGGGTTAGGATTAGGATTATTTTAGGGTTAGGTTCAGGGCTATTGTAAGTGTTCGGTTTAGGGTTACAGATGGACTAGCGTTATTCTTAGAGTTAGGTTTAAGGTTAGGGTTTGGGTTAGGTCTAGGTTTAGGGTTAAGGTTATGGTTAGTGTTTGGATGAAGTTCAGGATAGGGTGAGGGTTATTTTTATGGTGAGGGCTAGGGTTTGGGTTTGTGTGCAGGTTAGTGTTAAGGATAGGTTTAGGGTTCGGTGAGGGTTAGGCGTTATGTCTAGGGTCAGCGTTAGGTTAGGTTTAGGGTTAGTGTGAAGTTTAGGTTAAGGGTGAGGGTTATGGTAAGGGTTAGGATTATAGACGGTGTTAGACGTTAGGTTTAGGGTGTTAGGGTTAGGTTTATGGTTAGGGTAGATTTAAGTTTAGGTTTAATATTAGGGTTAGGGTTAGATTTGGGTTACTGTTCGTATTAGGGTTAGGGTTAGGGATAAGTTTGGGGATAGCGTTAGGTTTAGGGTTGGGGATACGGTTAAGGATTAGGGTGAGGGTTAGGGTTAGGTTTACAGTTAAGGCGAGGGTTTAGGGTAATTGTTATGGTTAGGGTTAGAGTTAGAGTTAGGCTTAGGGTTAGGGTGAAGTTTCAGTTAATAGTCAGGGTTAGGCTTAAGGTTAGAGTAGGGTTAAGGTTAGTGTTCGGGTTAGGTATAGCGTTAGGGTTTGGGTAGGGGTAAGGTTAGGGTTAAGGCTAGGTTTACGGTAAAGGGTAGGGCTAGCTTAGGGTTAGATTTAGAGTTGGAGTTAGTGCTAGGGTTTAGGATGATGGTTATGGTCAGGTTCAGAGTTGTTGTTAGGGTTAGGGTAGAGTTAAGGTTAGGGTTAATTTAGGGTTAGAGAAAGGGTTAGGTTTAGGTCTGGGTTAGGTGTAGGATGCGGGGTAGGGTTAGGGTTAGGGGTTCATGGGAGGGTTAGTGTTAAGTTTACATTAAGCTGATGTTTTAGGGTGTTACTGTTAGGGCTAGGGTTAGCATTAGGTTTAGGGTCAGGGCTAGAGTTAGGGGATAGTTAAGGCTTAGCTTTACTTTCAGGGTTAGGGTTAGCCTTAGGTTTAGGGTGAAGTTTAGGTTAAGGATGAGGGTTAGGGTTAGGGTTAGGCATTTGGGTTAAGGTTAGGGTTAGGTTTAGGATTAGGCTTAGGGTTAGGGTTAGGTGTTTGGGTTAATGTTAGGGTCAGGTTTAGGGTTCGGCTTAGGGTTAGGGCTACAGCTGGGGTAAAGTTTAATTGAAGGGTGAGGGTTGAGCTTAGGGTTAGCGTTAGGGGTTAGGGTTAGAGCTTAGGTTAGGATTAAGTGTAGGGTTAAGGTTCGGTTTAGATTTAGGGTTAGGGTTAGTGTTAGGGTTAAGTCATGTTTAGGTTTAGGGCTAGGTGAAGGTTATAGATAGGGTTAGGTTAAGGGTTGAGGTTAGGTTTAGATGGTAAGATGAGGGTTAGTGCTAGGTTTCCATTGAAGCTGAGTGTGTAGGGTAAGTTTTAGGGTTAGGATTAGGGTTAGAGTTAGGGTTAGGGTCAGGGTTAGTTTTGAGTTTAGAGTTAGGGTTACGTTTATGGTACGGTCAGGGTTAGGGGAGATTTAGTGTTACGTTTAGTTTTAGGGCTAGGGCTACAGAGAAGTTTATGTGAAGCGAGAGGGTTGGGGTTAGGGGTTTGGGTTCAGGTCAGAGTCAGGGTTAGGGTTAGGTTTAGGGTTAGGGTTACGTGTAGTGTTAGTGTTAGTTTTGCTTAGGGTTCGGGTTTGAATGAAGTGAGGGTACGCTTAGCGTTATGCTTTAGGGTGAAATTCTGGTTAAGGGTGAGGGTTCGGCTCAGGGTTAGGGTTAGAGTTAGGGTCAGTGGTTAGGGTTAGGTTTAGGGTTAAGGTTAGTTTTAGGCTAAGGATTAGGATGAGAGTTAGGGTTAAGGGTTACTGTTTCAGTTAGGTTTAGGTTAAGGTTATAATTAGGGTTAAGTTTAGGGTTAGGGTAAGAGTTAGAGTTACATTTACAGTTAAGGTGAGGGTTCTGGGTAAGTGTTACCGTTCAGGTTAGGGTTAGGGCTAGGGTTAGGGTTAGAGTTAAGGTTAAGGGTTAGGGTTAGGTTTAAGTTTATGGTAGGCTTAAAGATAGGGTTGAGGTTAGGTTAGGGTTAGGGACAGGGTCAGGGTTAGAATTAGAATTAGGTTTAGGGCGAGGATTAGGGTCAGAGTTATTGTAAGGGTTAGGTTTCGGGTTACAGGTGGGCCAAGGTTAAGGTGAGGGTTAGGTTTATGGGGAGGGTTAGGGTTAAAGTCAGGGTGAGTTTTAGGTTAGGGATAGGGTGAAGTTTAAGATAGGGTGAGGGTTAGGGTTATGGCTAAGGTTTGGGCTTGTTTTCAGGTTAGTGTTAAGGTTATGTTCAGGGTTAGGGTTACGTTCAGGGGTTGTGTTCAGTTTTAGGGTTAGGGTTAGATTTAAGGTTAGGGTTAAGTTTAGTGTTACGTTTAGGGTTAGGGTCATGGTTGTGTTAGGCTTTGTGGTTGGGGTGAGGGTTAGTTTTAGGGTTAGGGTTGGTTAGGGTTAGGATTACCGTTATGATAAGGCGTTAGGGGTTAGAGGTGTAGTTTAGGGTTAGGGTTTGGGTGAGGGTTCCGGTTAGGCCTTGTGGTTCTGGTCATGGTTAGGTTTGGTTTAGGCTTAGGGTTAGGTGCGTGATTCGGTTTCGGGTTAGTGTTAGAGTTAGGGTGAGAGTTAGTGTTAAGGTTTTTGCTAGGCTTTGGTGTTAGGGTTAGGGTTTGTGTTAGGGTTAGGTTTATCATTAGGGCTCAGGGGTTTCAGGTTAATGTTAGGGTTAGGGTTAGGGATAGCATTAGGGTTAGGGTTGTGGGATACGGTTAGGATTTAGGGTGCGGGTTACGGTTAGTTTTCCAGTTAAGGTGAGGGTTTAGGGTAATTGTTACGATTAGGGTTATAGTCAGAGTTAGGGTTTGGTTTAGGATTAGGGTTAGGTGTAGGGTAAGAATTAGGTTTAGGTCCATGTTGAGGGTTAGACTTAGTGTTCTATTTAGGGTCAGGGTTAGGGGTAGGGTTAGGATTAGGTCTAGGGTTAGGATTAGGATTATTTTAGGGTTAGGTTCAGGGCTATTGTAAGTGTTCGGTTTAGGGTTACAGATGGACTAGCGTTATTCTTAGAGTTAGGTTTAAGGTTAGGGTTTGGGTTAGGTCTAGGTTTAGGGTTAAGGTTATGGTTAGTGTTTGGATGAAGTTCAGGATAGGGTGAGGGTTATTTTTATGGTGAGGGCTAGGGTTTGGGTTTGTGTGCAGGTTAGTGTTAAGGATAGGTTTAGGGTTCGGTGAGGGTTAGGCGTTATGTCTAGGGTCAGCGTTAGGTTAGGTTTAGGGTTAGTGTGAAGTTTAGGTTAAGGGTGAGGGTTATGGTAAGGGTTAGGATTATAGACGGTGTTAGACGTTAGGTTTAGGGTGTTAGGGTTAGGTTTATGGTTAGGGTAGATTTAAGTTTAGGTTTAATATTAGGGTTAGGGTTAGATTTGGGTTACTGTTCGTATTAGGGTTAGGGTTAGGGATAAGTTTGGGGATAGCGTTAGGTTTAGGGTTGGGGATACGGTTAAGGATTAGGGTGAGGGTTAGGGTTAGGTTTACAGTTAAGGCGAGGGTTTAGGGTAATTGTTATGGTTAGGGTTAGAGTTAGAGTTAGGCTTAGGGTTAGGGTGAAGTTTCAGTTAATAGTCAGGGTTAGGCTTAAGGTTAGAGTAGGGTTAAGGTTAGTGTTCGGGTTAGGTATAGCGTTAGGGTTTGGGTAGGGGTAAGGTTAGGGTTAAGGCTAGGTTTACGGTAAAGGGTAGGGCTAGCTTAGGGTTAGATTTAGAGTTGGAGTTAGTGCTAGGGTTTAGGATGATGGTTATGGTCAGGTTCAGAGTTGTTGTTAGGGTTAGGGTAGAGTTAAGGTTAGGGTTAATTTAGGGTTAGAGAAAGGGTTAGGTTTAGGTCTGGGTTAGGTGTAGGATGCGGGGTAGGGTTAGGGTTAGGGGTTCATGGGAGGGTTAGTGTTAAGTTTACATTAAGCTGATGTTTTAGGGTGTTACTGTTAGGGCTAGGGTTAGCATTAGGTTTAGGGTCAGGGCTAGAGTTAGGGGATAGTTAAGGGTTAGCTTTACTTTCAGCGTTAGGGTTAGCCTTAGGTTTAGGGTGAAGTTTAGGTTAAGGATGAGGGTTAGGGTTAGGGTTAGGCATTTGGGTTAAGGTTAGGGTTAGGTTTAGGATTAGGCTTAGGGTTAGGGTTAGGTGTTTGGGTTAATGTTAGGGTCAGGTTTAGGGTTCGGCTTAGGGTTAGGGCTACAGCTGGGGTAAAGTTTAATTGAAGGGTGAGGGTTGAGCTTAGGGTTAGCGTTAGGGGTTAGGGTTAGAGCTTAGGTTAGGATTAAGTGTAGGGTTAAGGTTCGGTTTAGATTTAGGGTTAGGGTTAGTGTTAGGGTTAAGTCATGTTTAGGTTTAGGGCTAGGTGAAGGTTATAGATAGGGTTAGGTTAAGGGTTGAGGTTAGGTTTAGATGGTAAGATGAGGGTTAGTGCTAGGTTTCCATTGAAGCTGAGTGTGTAGGGTAAGTTTTAGGGTTAGGATTAGGGTTAGAGTTAGGGTTAGGGTCAGGGTTAGTTTTGAGTTTAGAGTTAGGGTTACGTTTATGGTACGGTCAGGGTTAGGGGAGATTTAGTGTTACGTTTAGTTTTAGGGCTAGGGTTACAGAGAAGTTTATGTGAAGCGAGAGGGTTGGGGTTAGGGGTTTGGGTTCAGGTCAGAGTCAGGGTTAGGGTTAGGTTTAGGGTTAGGGTTACGTGTAGTGTTAGTGTTAGTTTTGCTTAGGGTTCGGGTTTGAATGAAGTGAGGGTACGCTTAGCGTTATGCTTTAGGGTGAAATTCTGGTTAAGGGTAAGGGTTCGGCTCAGGGTTAGGGTTAGAGTTAGGGTCAGTGGTTAGGGTTAGGTTTAGGGTTAAGGTTAGTTTTAGGCTAAGGATTAGGATGAGAGTTAGGGTTAAGGGTTACTGTTTCAGTTAGGTTTAGGTTAAGGTTATAATTAGGGTTAAGTTTAGGGTTAGGGTAAGAGTTAGAGTTACATTTACAGTTAAGGTGAGGGTTCTGGGTAAGTGTTACCGTTCAGGTTAGGGTTAGGGCTAGGGTTAGGGTTAGAGTTAAGGTTAAGGGTTAGGGTTAGGTTTAAGTTTATGGTAGGCTTAAAGATAGGGTTGAGGTTAGGTTAGGGTTAGGGTCAGGGTCAGGGTTAGAATTAGAATTAGGTTTAGGGCGAGGATTAGGGTCAGAGTTATTGTAAGGGTTAGGTTTCGGGTTACAGGTGGGCCAAGGTTAAGGTGAGGGTTAGGTTTATGGGGAGGGTTAGGGTTAAAGTCAGGGTGAGTTTTAGGTTAGGGATAGGGTGAAGTTTAAGATAGGGTGAGGGTTAGGGTTATGGCTAAGGTTTGGGCTTGTTTTCAGGTTAGTGTTAAGGTTATGTTCAGGGTTAGGGTTACGTTCAGGGGTTGTGTTCAGTTTTAGGGTTAGGGTTAGATTTAAGGTTAGGGTTAAGTTTAGTGTTACGTTTAGGGTTAGGGTCATGGTTGTGTTAGGCTTTGTGGTTGGGGTGAGGGTTAGTTTTAGGGTTAGGGTTGGTTAGGGTTAGGATTACCGTTATGATAAGGCGTTAGGGGTTAGAGGTGTAGTTTAGGGTTAGGGTTTGGGTGAGGGTTCCGGTTAGGCCTTGTGGTTCTGGTCATGGTTAGGTTTGGTTTAGGCTTAGGGTTAGGTGCGTGATTCGGTTTCGGGTTAGTGTTAGAGTTAGGGTGAGAGTTAGTGTTAAGGTTTTTGCTAGGCTTTGGTGTTAGGGTTAGGGTTTGTGTTAGGGTTAGGTTTATCATTAGGGCTCAGGGGTTTCAGGTTAATGTTAGGGTTAGGGTTAGGGATAGCATTAGGGTTAGGGTTGTGGGATACGGTTAGGATTTAGGGTGCGGGTTACGGTTAGTTTTCCAGTTAAGGTGAGGGTTTAGGGTAATTGTTACGATTAGGGTTATAGTCAGAGTTAGGGTTTGGTTTAGGATTAGGGTTAGGTGTAGGGTAAGAATTAGGTTTAGGTCCATGTTGAGGGTTAGACTTAGTGTTCTATTTAGGGTCAGGGTTAGGGGTAGGGTTAGGATTAGGTCTAGGGTTAGGATTAGGATTATTTTAGGGTTAGGTTCAGGGCTATTGTAAGTGTTCGGTTTAGGGTGACAGATGGACTAGCGTTATTCTTAGAGTTAGGTTTAAGGTTAGGGTTTGGGTTAGGTCTAGGTTTAGGGTTAAGGTTATGGTTAGTGTTTGGATGAAGTTCAGGATAGGGTGAGGGTTATTTTTATGGTGAGGGCTAGGGTTTGGGTTTGTGTGCAGGTTAGTGTTAAGGATAGGTTTAGGGTTCGGTGAGGGTTAGGCGTTATGTCTAGGGTCAGCGTTAGGTTAGGTTTAGGGTTAGTGTGAAGTTTAGGTTAAGGGTGAGGGTTATGGTAAGGGTTAGGATTATAGACGGTGTTAGACGTTAGGTTTAGGGTGTTAGGGTTAGGTTTATGGTTAGGGTAGATTTAAGTTTAGGTTTAATATTAGGGTTAGGGTTAGATTTGGGTTACTGTTCGTATTAGGGTTAGGGTTAGGGATAAGTTTGGGGATAGCGTTAGGTTTAGGGTTGGGGATACGGTTAAGGATTAGGGTGAGGGTTAGGGTTAGGTTTACAGTTAAGGCGAGGGTTTAGGGTAATTGTTATGGTTAGGGTTAGAGTTAGAGTTAGGCTTAGGGTTAGGGTGAAGTTTCAGTTAATAGTCAGGGTTAGGCTTAAGGTTAGAGTAGGGTTAAGGTTAGTGTTCGGGTTAGGTATAGCGTTAGGGTTTGGGTAGGGGTAAGGTTAGGGTTAAGGCTAGGTTTACGGTAAAGGGTAGGGCTAGCTTAGGGTTAGATTTAGAGTTGGAGTTAGTGCTAGGGTTTAGGATGATGGTTATGGTCAGGTTCAGAGTTGTTGTTAGGGTTAGGGTAGAGTTAAGGTTAGGGTTAATTTAGGGTTAGAGAAAGGGTTAGGTTTAGGTCTGGGTTAGGTGTAGGATGCGGGGTAGGGTTAGGGTTAGGGGTTCATGGGAGGGTTAGTGTTAAGTTTACATTAAGCTGATGTTTTAGGGTGTTACTGTTAGGGCTAGGGTTAGCATTAGGTTTAGGGTCAGGGCTAGAGTTAGGGGATAGTTAAGGCTTAGCTTTACTTTCAGGGTTAGGGTTAGCCTTAGGTTTAGGGTGAAGTTTAGGTTAAGGATGAGGGTTAGGGTTAGGGTTAGGCATTTGGGTTAAGGTTAGGGTTAGGTTTAGGATTAGGCTTAGGGTTAGGGTTAGGTGTTTGGGTTAATGTTAGGGTCAGGTTTAGGGTTCGGCTTAGGGTTAGGGCTACAGCTGGGGTAAAGTTTAATTGAAGGGTGAGGGTTGAGCTTAGGGTTAGCGTTAGGGGTTAGGGTTAGAGCTTAGGTTAGGATTAAGTGTAGGGTTAAGGTTCGGTTTAGATTTAGGGTTAGGGTTAGTGTTAGGGTTAAGTCATGTTTAGGTTTAGGGCTAGGTGAAGGTTATAGATAGGGTTAGGTTAAGGGTTGAGGTTAGGTTTAGATGGTAAGTTGAGGGTTAGTGCTAGGTTTCCATTGAAGCTGAGTGTGTAGGGTAAGTTTTAGGGTTAGGATTAGGGTTAGAGTTAGGGTTAGGGTCAGGGTTAGTTTTGAGTTTAGAGTTAGGGTTACGTTTCTGGTACGGTCAGGGTTAGGGGAGATTTAGTGTTACGTTTAGTTTTAGGGCTAGGGTTACAGAGAAGTTTATGTGAAGCGAGAGGGTTGGGGTTAGGGGTTTGGGTTCAGGTCAGAGTCAGGGTTAGGGTTAGGTTTAGGGTTAGGGTTACGTGTAGTGTTAGTGTTAGTTTTGCTTAGGGTTCGGGTTTGAATGAAGTGAGGGTACGCTTAGCGTTATGCTTTAGGGTGAAATTCTGGTTAAGGGTGAGGGTTCGGCTCAGGGTTAGGGTTAGAGTTAGGGTCAGTGGTTAGGGTTAGGTTTAGGGTTAAGGTTAGTTTTAGGCTAAGGATTAGGATGAGAGTTAGGGTTAAGGGTTACTGTTTCAGTTAGGTTTAGGTTAAGGTTATAATTAGGGTTAAGTTTAGGGTTAGGGTAAGAGTTAGAGTTACATTTACAGTTAAGGTGAGGGTTCTGGGTAAGTGTTACCGTTCAGGTTAGGGTTAGGGCTAGGGTTAGGGTTAGAGTTAAGGTTAAGGGTTAGGGTTAGGTTTAAGTTTATGGTAGGCTTAAAGATAGGGTTGAGGTTAGGTTAGGGTTAGGGTCAGGGTCAGGGTTAGAATTAGAATTAGGTTTAGGGCGAGGATTAGGGTCAGAGTTATTGTAAGGGTTAGGTTTCGGGTTACAGGTGGGCCAAGGTTAAGGTGAGGGTTAGGTTTATGGGGAGGGTTAGGGTTAAAGTCAGGGTGAGTTTTAGGTTAGGGATAGGGTGAAGTTTAAGATAGGGTGAGGGTTAGGGTTATGGCTAAGGTTTGGGCTTGTTTTCAGGTTAGTGTTAAGGTTATGTTCAGGGTTAGGGTTACGTTCAGGGGTTGTGTTCAGTTTTAGGGTTAGGGTTAGATTTAAGGTTAGGGTTAAGTTTAGTGTTACGTTTAGGGTTAGGGTCATGGTTGTGTTAGGCTTTGTGGTTGGGGTGAGGGTTAGTTTTAGGGTTAGGGTTGGTTAGGGTTAGGATTACCGTTATGATAAGGCGTTAGGGGTTAGAGGTGTAGTTTAGGGTTAGGGTTTGGGTGAGGGTTCCGGTTAGGCCTTGTGGTTCTGGTCATGGTTAGGTTTGGTTTAGGCTTAGGGTTAGGTGCGTGATTCGGTTTCGGGTTAGTGTTAGAGTTAGGGTGAGAGTTAGTGTTAAGGTTTTTGCTAGGCTTTGGTGTTAGGGTTAGGGTTTGTGTTAGGGTTAGGTTTATCATTAGGGCTCAGGGGTTTCAGGTTAATGTTAGGGTTAGGGTTAGGGATAGCATTAGGGTTAGGGTTGTGGGATACGGTTAGGATTTAGGGTGCGGGTTACGGTTAGTTTTCCAGTTAAGGTGAGGGTTTAGGGTAATTGTTACGATTAGGGTTATAGTCAGAGTTAGGGTTTGGTTTAGGATTAGGGTTAGGTGTAGGGTAAGAATTAGGTTTAGGTCCATGTTGAGGGTTAGACTTAGTGTTCTATTTAGGGTCAGGGTTAGGGGTAGGGTTAGGATTAGGTCTAGGGTTAGGATTAGGATTATTTTAGGGTTAGGTTCAGGGCTATTGTAAGTGTTCGGTTTAGGGTTACAGATGGACTAGCGTTATTCTTAGAGTTAGGTTTAAGGTTAGGGTTTGGGTTAGGTCTAGGTTTAGGGTTAAGGTTATGGTTAGTGTTTGGATGAAGTTCAGGATAGGGTGAGGGTTATTTTTATGGTGAGGGCTAGGGTTTGGGTTTGTGTGCAGGTTAGTGTTAAGGATAGGTTTAGGGTTCGGTGAGGGTTAGGCGTTATGTCTAGGGTCAGCGTTAGGTTAGGTTTAGGGTTAGTGTGAAGTTTAGGTTAAGGGTGAGGGTTATGGTAAGGGTTAGGATTATAGACGGTGTTAGACGTTAGGTTTAGGGTGTTAGGGTTAGGTTTATGGTTAGGGTAGATTTAAGTTTAGGTTTAATATTAGGGTTAGGGTTAGATTTGGGTTACTGTTCGTATTAGGGTTAGGGTTAGGGATAAGTTTGGGGATAGCGTTAGGTTTAGGGTTGGGGATACGGTTAAGGATTAGGGTGAGGGTTAGGGTTAGGTTTACAGTTAAGGCGAGGGTTTAGGGTAATTGTTATGGTTAGGGTTAGAGTTAGAGTTAGGCTTAGGGTTAGGGTGAAGTTTCAGTTAATAGTCAGGGTTAGGCTTAAGGTTAGAGTAGGGTTAAGGTTAGTGTTCGGGTTAGGTATAGCGTTAGGGTTTGGGTAGGGGTAAGGTTAGGGTTAAGGCTAGGTTTACGGTAAAGGGTAGGGCTAGCTTAGGGTTAGATTTAGAGTTGGAGTTAGTGCTAGGGTTTAGGATGATGGTTATGGTCAGGTTCAGAGTTGTTGTTAGGGTTAGGGTAGAGTTAAGGTTAGGGTTAATTTAGGGTTAGAGAAAGGGTTAGGTTTAGGTCTGGGTTAGGTGTAGGATGCGGGGTAGGGTTAGGGTTAGGGGTTCATGGGAGGGTTAGTGTTAAGTTTACATTAAGCTGATGTTTTAGGGTGTTACTGTTAGGGCTAGGGTTAGCATTAGGTTTAGGGTCAGGGCTAGAGTTAGGGGATAGTTAAGGGTTAGCTTACTTTCAGCGTTAGGGTTAGCCTTAGGTTTAGGGTGAAGTTTAGGTTAAGGATGAGGGTTAGGGTTAGGGTTAGGCATTTGGGTTAAGGTTAGGGTTAGGTTAGGATTAGGCTTAGGGTTAGGGTTAGGTGTTTGGGTTAATGTTAGGGTCAGGTTTAGGGTTCGGCTTAGGTTAGGGCTACAGCTGGGGTAAAGTTTAATTGAAGGGTGAGGGTTGAGCTTAGGGTTAGCGTTAGGGGTTAGGGTTAGAGCTTAGGTTAGGATTAAGTGTAGGGTTAAGGTTCGGTTTAGATTTAGGGTTAGGGTTAGTGTTAGGGTTAAGTCATGTTTAGGTTTAGGGCTAGGTGAAGGTTATAGATAGGGTTAGGTTAAGGGTTGAGGTTAGGTTTAGATGTAAGATGAGGGTTAGTGCTAGGTTTCCATTGAAGCTGAGTGTGTAGGGTAAGTTTAGGGTTAGGATTAGGGTTAGAGTTAGGGTTAGGGTCAGGGTTAGTTTTGAGTTTAGAGTTAGGGTTACGTTTATGGTACGGTCAGGGTTAGGGGAGATTTAGTGTTACGTTTAGTTTTAGGGCTAGGGTTACAGAGAAGTTTATGTGAAGCGAGAGGGTTGGGGTTAGGGGTTTGGGTTCAGGTCAGAGTCAGGGTTAGGGTTAGGTTTAGGGTTAGGGTTACGTGTAGTGTTAGTGTTAGTTTTGCTTAGGGTTCGGGTTTGAATGAAGTGAGGGTACGCTTAGCGTTATGCTTTAGGGTGAAATTCTGGTTAAGGGTAAGGGTTCGGCTCAGGGTTAGGGTTAGAGTTAGGGTCAGTGGTTAGGGTTAGGTTTAGGGTTAAGGTTAGTTTTAGGCTAAGGATTAGGATGAGAGTTAGGGTTAAGGGTTACTGTTTCAGTTAGGTTTAGGTTAAGGTTATAATTAGGGTTAAGTTTAGGGTTAGGGTAAGAGTTAGAGTTACATTTACAGTTAAGGTGAGGGTTCTGGGTAAGTGTTACCGTTCAGGTTAGGGTTAGGGCTAGGGTTAGGGTTAGAGTTAAGGTTAAGGGTTAGGGTTAGGTTTAAGTTTATGGTAGGCTTAAAGATAGGGTTGAGGTTAGGTTAGGGTTAGGGTCAGGGTCAGGGTTAGAATTAGAATTAGGTTTAGGGCGAGGATTAGGGTCAGAGTTATTGTAAGGGTTAGGTTTCGGGTTACAGGTGGGCCAAGGTTAAGGTGAGGGTTAGGTTTATGGGAGGGTTAGGGTTAAAGTCAGGGTGAGTTTAGGTTAGGGATAGGGTGAAGTTTAAGATAGGGTGAGGGTTAGGGTTATGGCTAAGGTTTGGGCTTGTTTTCAGGTTAGTGTTAAGGTTATGTTCAGGGTTAGGGTTACGTTCAGGGTTGTGTTCAGTTTTAGGGTTAGGGTTAGATTTAAGGTTAGGGTTAAGTTTAGTGTTACGTTAGGGTTAGGGTCATGGTTGTGTTAGGCTTTGTGTTGGGGTGAGGGTTAGTTTTAGGGTTAGGGTTGGTTAGGGTTAGGATTACCGTTATGATAAGGCGTTAGGGGTTAGAGGTGTAGTTTAGGGTTAGGGTTTGGGTGAGGGTTCCGGTTAGGCCTTGTGGTTCTGGTCATGGTTAGGTTTGGTTTAGGCTTAGGGTTAGGTGCGTGATTCGGTTTCGGGTTAGTGTTAGAGTTAGGGTGAGAGTTAGTGTTAAGGTTTTTGCTAGGCTTTGGTGTTAGGGTTAGGGTTTGTGTTAGGGTTAGGTTTATCATTAGGGCTCAGGGGTTTCAGGTTAATGTTAGGGTTAGGGTTAGGGCTAGCATTAGGGTTAGGGTTGTGGGATACGGTTAGGATTTAGGGTGCGGGTTACGGTTAGTTTTCCAGTTAAGGTGAGGGTTTAGGGTAATTGTTACGATTAGGGTTATAGTCAGAGTTAGGGTTTGGTTTAGGATTAGGGTTAGGTGTAGGGTAAGAATTAGGTTAGGTCCATGTTGAGGTTAGACTTAGTGTTCTATTTAGGGTCAGGGTTAGGGGTAGGGTTAGGATTAGGTCTAGGGTTAGGATTAGGATTATTTAGGGTTAGGTTCAGGCTATTGTAAGTGTTCGGTTTAGGGTTACAGATGGACTAGCGTTATTCTTAGAGTTAGGTTTAAGGTTAGGGTTTGGGTTAGGTCTAGGTTTAGGGTTAAGGTTATGGTTAGTGTTTGGATGAAGTTCAGGATAGGGTGAGGGTTATTTTTATGGTGAGGGCTAGGGTTTGGTTTGTGTGCAGGTTAGTGTTAAGGATAGGTTTAGGGTTCGGTGAGGGTTAGGCGTTATGTCTAGGGTCAGCGTTAGGTTAGGTTAGGGTTAGTGTGAAGTTTAGGTTAAGGGTGAGGGTTATGGTAAGGGTTAGGATTATAGACGGTGTTAGACGTTAGGTTTAGGGTGTTAGGGTTAGGTTTATGGTTAGGGTAGATTTAAGTTTAGGTTTAATATTAGGGTTAGGGTTAGATTTGGGTTACTGTTCGTATTAGGTTAGGGTTAGGGATAAGTTTGGGGATAGCGTTAGGTTTAGGGTTGGGGATACGGTTAAGGATTAGGGTGAGGGTTAGGGTTAGGTTACAGTTAAGGCGAGGGTTTAGGGTAATTGTTATGGTTAGGGTTAGAGTTAGAGTAGGCTTAGGGTTAGGGTGAAGTTTCAGTTAATAGTCAGGGTTAGGCTTAAGGTTAGAGTAGGGTTAAGGTTAGTGTTCGGTTAGGTATAGCGTTAGGGTTTGGGTAGGGTAAGGTTAGGGTTAAGGCTAGGTTTACGGTAAAGGGTAGGGCTAGCTTAGGGTTAGATTTAGAGTTGGAGTTAGTGCTAGGGTTTAGGATGATGGTTATGGTCAGGTTCAGAGTTGTTGTTAGGTTAGGGTAGAGTTAAGGTTAGGGTTAATTTAGGGTTAGAGAAAGGGTTAGGTTTAGGTCTGGGTTAGGTGTAGGATGCGGGGTAGGGTTAGGGTTAGGGGTTCATGGGAGGGTTAGTGTTAAGTTTACATTAAGCTGATGTTTTAGGGTGTTACTGTTAGGGCTAGGGTTAGCATTAGGTTTAGGGTCAGGGCTAGAGTTAGGGATAGTTAAGGCTTAGCTTACTTTCAGCGTTAGGGTTAGCCTTAGGTTTAGGGTGAAGTTTAGGTTAAGGATGAGGGTTAGGGTTAGGGTTAGGCATTTGGGTTAAGGTTAGGGTTAGGTTTAGGATTAGGCTTAGGGTTAGGGTTAGGTGTTTGGGTTAATGTTAGGGTCAGGTTTAGGGTTCGCTTAGGGTTAGGGCTACAGCTGGGGTAAAGTTTAATTGAAGGGTGAGGGTTGAGCTTAGGGTTAGCGTTAGGGGTTAGGGTTAGAGCTTAGGTTAGGATTAAGTGTAGGGTTAAGGTTCGGTTTAGATTTAGGGTTAGGGTTAGTGTTAGGGTTAAGTCATGTTTAGGTTTAGGGCTAGGTGAAGGTTATAGATAGGGTTAGGTTAAGGGTTGAGGTTAGGTTTAGATGGTAAGATGAGGGTTAGTGCTAGGTTTCCATTGAAGCTGAGTGTGTAGGGTAAGTTTTAGGGTTAGGATTAGGGTTAGAGTTAGGTTAGGGTCAGGGTTAGTTTTGAGTTTAGAGTTAGGGTTACGTTTATGGTACGGTCAGGGTTAGGGGAGATTTAGTGTTACGTTAGTTTTAGGGCTAGGGTTACAGAGAAGTTTATGTGAAGCGAGAGGGTTGGGTTAGGGTTTTGGGTTCAGGTCAGAGTCAGGGTTAGGGTTAGGTTAGGGTTAGGGTTACGTGTAGTGTTAGTGTTAGTTTTGCTTAGGGTTCGGGTTTGAATGAAGTGAGGGTACGCTTAGCGTTATGCTTTAGGGTGAAATTCTGTTAAGGGTGAGGGTTCGGCTCAGGGTTAGGGTTAGAGTTAGGGTCAGTGGTTAGGGTTAGGTTTAGGGTTAAGGTTAGTTTTAGGCTAAGGATTAGGATGAGAGTTAGGGTTAAGGGTTACTGTTTCAGAATACTATCTCTCTATTCAGTTAGGTTTAGGTTAAGGTTATAATTAGGGTTAAGTTTAGGGTTAGGGTAAGAGTTAGAGTTACATTTACAGTTAAGGTGAGGGTTCTGGGTAAGTGTTACCGTTCAGGTTAGGGTTAGGGCTAGGGTTAGGGTTAGAGTTAAGGTTAAGGGTTAGGGTTAGGTTTAAGTTTATGGTAGGCTTAAAGATAGGGTTGAGGTTAGGTTAGGGTTAGGGTCAGGGTCAGGGTTAGAATTAGAATTAGGTTTAGGGCGAGGATTAGGGTCAGAGTTATTGTAAGGGTTAGGTTTCGGGTTACAGGTGGGCCAAGGTTAAGGTGAGGGTTAGGTTTATGGGGAGGGTTAGGGTTAAAGTCAGGGTGAGTTTTAGGTTAGGGATAGGGTGAAGTTTAAGATAGGGTGAGGGTTAGGGTTATGGCTAAGGTTTGGGCTTGTTTTCAGGTTAGTGTTAAGGTTATGTTCAGGGTTAGGGTTACGTTCAGGGGTTGTGTTCAGTTTTAGGGTTAGGGTTAGATTTAAGGTTAGGGTTAAGTTTAGTGTTACGTTTAGGGTTAGGGTCATGGTTGTGTTAGGCTTTGTGGTTGGGGTGAGGGTTAGTTTTAGGGTTAGGGTTGGTTAGGGTTAGGATTACCGTTATGATAAGGCGTTAGGGGTTAGAGGTGTAGTTTAGGGTTAGGGTTTGGGTGAGGGTTCCGGTTAGGCCTTGCGGTTCTGGTCATGGTTAGGTTTGGTTTAGGCTTAGGGTTAGGTGCGTGATTCGGTTTCGGGTTAGTGTTAGAGTTAGGGTGAGAGTTAGTGTTAAGGTTTTTGCTAGGCTTTGGTGTTAGGGTTAGGGTTTGTGTTAGGGTTAGGTTTATCATTAGGGCTCAGGGGTTTCAGGTTAATGTTAGGGTTAGGGTTAGGGATAGCATTAGGGTTAGGGTTGTGGGATACGGTTAGGATTTAGGGTGCGGGTTACGGTTAGTTTTCCAGTTAAGGTGAGGGTTTAGGGTAATTGTTACGATTAGGGTTATAGTCAGAGTTAGGGTTTGGTTTAGGATTAGGGTTAGGTGTAGGGTAAGAATTAGGTTTAGGTCCATGTTGAGGGTTAGACTTAGTGTTCTATTTAGGGTCAGGGTTAGGGGTAGGGTTAGGATTAGGTCTAGGGTTAGGATTAGGATTATTTTAGGGTTAGGTTCAGGGCTATTGTAAGTGTTCGGTTTAGGGTGACAGATGGACTAGCGTTATTCTTAGAGTTAGGTTTAAGGTTAGGGTTTGGGTTAGGTCTAGGTTTAGGGTTAAGGTTATGGTTAGTGTTTGGATGAAGTTCAGGATAGGGTGAGGGTTATTTTTATGGTGAGGGCTAGGGTTTGGGTTTGTGTGCAGGTTAGTGTTAAGGATAGGTTTAGGGTTCGGTGAGGGTTAGGCGTTATGTCTAGGGTCAGCGTTAGGTTAGGTTTAGGGTTAGTGTGAAGTTTAGGTTAAGGGTGAGGGTTATGGTAACGGTTAGGATTATAGACGGTGTTAGACGTTAGGTTTAGGGTGTTAGGGTTAGGTTTATGGTTAGGGTAGATTTAAGTTTAGGTTTAATATTAGGGTTAGGGTTAGATTTGGGTTACTGTTCGTATTAGGGTTAGGGTTAGGGATAAGTTTGGGGATAGCGTTAGGTTTAGGGTTGGGGATACGGTTAAGGATTAGGGTGAGGGTTAGGGTTAGGTTTACAGTTAAGGCGAGGGTTTAGGGTAATTGTTATGGTTAGGGTTAGAGTTAGAGTTAGGCTTAGGGTTAGGGTGAAGTTTCAGTTAATAGTCAGGGTTAGGCTTAAGGTTAGAGTAGGGTTAAGGTTAGTGTTCGGGTTAGGTATAGCGTTAGGGTTTGGGTAGGGGTAAGGTTAGGGTTAAGGCTAGGTTTACGGTAAAGGGTAGGGCTAGCTTAGGGTTAGATTTAGAGTTGGAGTTAGTGCTAGGGTTTAGGATGATGGTTATGGTCAGGTTCAGAGTTGTTGTTAGGGTTAGGGTAGAGTTAAGGTTAGGGTTAATTTAGGGTTAGAGAAAGGGTTAGGTTTAGGTCTGGGTTAGGTGTAGGATGCGGGGTAGGGTTAGGGTTAGGGGTTCATGGGAGGGTTAGTGTTAAGTTTACATTAAGCTGATGTTTTAGGGTGTTACTGTTAGGGCTAGGGTTAGCATTAGGTTTAGGGTCAGGGCTAGAGTTAGGGGATAGTTAAGGCTTAGCTTTACTTTCAGGGTTAGGGTTAGCCTTAGGTTTAGGGTGAAGTTTAGGTTAAGGATGAGGGTTAGGGTTAGGGTTAGGCATTTGGGTTAAGGTTAGGGTTAGGTTTAGGATTAGGCTTAGGGTTAGGGTTAGGTGTTTGGGTTAATGTTAGGGTCAGGTTTAGGGTTCGGCTTAGGGTTAGGGCTACAGCTGGGGTAAAGTTTAATTGAAGGGTGAGGGTTGAGCTTAGGGTTAGCGTTAGGGGTTAGGGTTAGAGCTTAGGTTAGGATTAAGTGTAGGGTTAAGGTTCGGTTTAGATTTAGGGTTAGGGTTAGTGTTAGGGTTAAGTCATGTTTAGGTTTAGGGCTAGGTGAAGGTTATAGATAGGGTTAGGTTAAGGGTTGAGGTTAGGTTTAGATGGTAAGATGAGGGTTAGTGCTAGGTTTCCATTGAAGCTGAGTGTGTAGGGTAAGTTTTAGGGTTAGGATTAGGGTTAGAGTTAGGGTTAGGGTCAGGGTTAGTTTTGAGTTTAGAGTTAGGGTTACGTTTCTGGTACGGTCAGGGTTAGGGGAGATTTAGTGTTACGTTTAGTTTTAGGGCTAGGGTTACAGAGAAGTTTATGTGAAGCGAGAGGGTTGGGGTTAGGGGTTTGGGTTCAGGTCAGAGTCAGGGTTAGGGTTAGGTTTAGGGTTAGGGTTACGTGTAGTGTTAGTGTTAGTTTTGCTTAGGGTTCGGGTTTGAATGAAGTGAGGGTACGCTTAGCGTTATGCTTTAGGGTGAAATTCTGGTTAAGGGTGAGGGTTCGGCTCAGGGTTAGGGTTAGAGTTAGGGTCAGTGGTTAGGGTTAGGTTTAGGGTTAAGGTTAGTTTTAGGCTAAGGATTAGGATGAGAGTTAGGGTTAAGGGTTACTGTTTCAGTTAGGTTTAGGTTAAGGTTATAATTAGGGTTAAGTTTAGGGTTAGGGTAAGAGTTAGAGTTACATTTACAGTTAAGGTGAGGGTTCTGGGTAAGTGTTACCGTTCAGGTTAGGGTTAGGGCTAGGGTTAGGGTTAGAGTTAAGGTTAAGGGTTAGGGTTAGGTTTAAGTTTATGGTAGGCTTAAAGATAGGGTTGAGGTTAGGTTAGGGTTAGGGTCAGGGTCAGGGTTAGAATTAGAATTAGGTTTAGGGCGAGGATTAGGGTCAGAGTTATTGTAAGGGTTAGGTTTCGGGTTACAGGTGGGCCAAGGTTAAGGTGAGGGTTAGGTTTATGGGGAGGGTTAGGGTTAAAGTCAGGGTGAGTTTTAGGTTAGGGATAGGGTGAAGATTAAGACAGGGTGAGGGTTAGGGTTATGGCTAAGGTTTGGGCTTGTTTTCAGGTTAGTGTTAAGGTTATGTTCAGGGTTAGGGTTACGTTCAGGGGTTGTGTTCAGTTTTAGGGTTAGGGTTAGATTTAAGGTTAGGGTTAAGTTTAGTGTTACGTTTAGGGTTAGGGTCATGGTTGTGTTAGGCTTTGTGGTTGGGGTGAGGGTTAGTTTTAGGGTTAGGGTTGGTTAGGGTTAGGATTACCGTTATGATAAGGCGTTAGGGGTTAGAGGTGTAGTTTAGGGTTAGGGTTTGGGTGAGGGTTCCGGTTAGGCCTTGCGGTTCTGGTCATGGTTAGGTTTGGTTTAGGCTTAGGGTTAGGTGCATGATTCGGTTTCGGGTTAGTGTTAGAGTTAGGGTGAGAGTTAGTGTTAAGGTTTTTGCTAGGCTTTGGTGTTAGGGTTAGGGTTTGTGTTAGGGTTAGGTTTATCATTAGGGCTCAGGGGTTTCAGGTTAATGTTAGGGTTAGGGTTAGGGATAGCATTAGGGTTAGGGTTGTGGGATACGGTTAGGATTTAGGGTGCGGGTTACGGTTAGTTTTCCAGTTAAGGTGAGGGTTTAGGGTAATTGTTACGATTAGGGTTATAGTCAGAGTTAGGGTTTGGTTTAGGATTAGGGTTAGGTGTAGGGTAAGAATTAGGTTTAGGTCCATGTTGAGGGTTAGACTTAGTGTTCTATTTAGGGTCAGGGTTAGGGGTAGGGTTAGGATTAGGTCTAGGGTTAGGATTAGGATTATTTTAGGGTTAGGTTCAGGGCTATTGTAAGTGTTCGGTTTAGGGTTACAGATGGACTAGCGTTATTCTTAGAGTTAGGTTTAAGGTTAGGGTTTGGGTTAGGTCTAGGTTTAGGGTTAAGGTTATGGTTAGTGTTTGGATGAAGTTCAGGATAGGGTGAGGGTTATTTTTATGGTGAGGGCTAGGGTTTGGGTTTGTGTGCAGGTTAGTGTTAAGGATAGGTTTAGGGTTCGGTGAGGGTTAGGCGTTATGTCTAGGGTCAGCGTTAGGTTAGGTTTAGGGTTAGTGTGAAGTTTAGGTTAAGGGTGAGGGTTATGGTAAGGGTTAGGATTATAGACGGTGTTAGACGTTAGGTTTAGGGTGTTAGGGTTAGGTTTATGGTTAGGGTAGATTTAAGTTTAGGTTTAATATTAGGGTTAGGGTTAGATTTGGGTTACTGTTCGTATTAGGGTTAGGGTTAGGGATAAGTTTGGGGATAGCGTTAGGTTTAGGGTTGGGGATACGGTTAAGGATTAGGGTGAGGGTTAGGGTTAGGTTTACAGTTAAGGCGAGGGTTTAGGGTAATTGTTATGGTTAGGGTTAGAGTTAGAGTTAGGCTTAGGGTTAGGGTGAAGTTTCAGTTAATAGTCAGGGTTAGGCTTAAGGTTAGAGTAGGGTTAAGGTTAGTGTTCGGGTTAGGTATAGCGTTAGGGTTTGGGTAGGGGTAAGGTTAGGGTTAAGGCTAGGTTTACGGTAAAGGGTAGGGCTAGCTTAGGGTTAGATTTAGAGTTGGAGTTAGTGCTAGGGTTTAGGATGATGGTTATGGTCAGGTTCAGAGTTGTTGTTAGGGTTAGGGTAGAGTTAAGGTTAGGGTTAATTTAGGGTTAGAGAAAGGGTTAGGTTTAGGTCTGGGTTAGGTGTAGGATGCGGGGTAGGGTTAGGGTTAGGGGTTCATGGGAGGGTTAGTGTTAAGTTTACATTAAGCTGATGTTTTAGGGTGTTACTGTTAGGGCTAGGGTTAGCATTAGGTTTAGGGTCAGGGCTAGAGTTAGGGGATAGTTAAGGCTTAGCTTTACTTTCAGGGTTAGGGTTAGCCTTAGGTTTAGGGTGAAGTTTAGGTTAAGGATGAGGGTTAGGGTTAGGGTTAGGCATTTGGGTTAAGGTTAGGGTTAGGTTTAGGATTAGGCTTAGGGTTAGGGTTAGGTGTTTGGGTTAATGTTAGGGTCAGGTTTAGGGTTCGGCTTAGGGTTAGGGCTACAGCTGGGGTAAAGTTTAATTGAAGGGTGAGGGTTGAGCTTAGGGTTAGCGTTAGGGGTTAGGGTTAGAGCTTAGGTTAGGATTAAGTGTAGGGTTAAGGTTCGGTTTAGATTTAGGGTTAGGGTTAGTGTTAGGGTTAAGTCATGTTTAGGTTTAGGGCTAGGTGAAGGTTATAGATAGGGTTAGGTTAAGGGTTGAGGTTAGGTTTAGATGGTAAGTTGAGGGTTAGTGCTAGGTTTCCATTGAAGCTGAGTGTGTAGGGTAAGTTTTAGGGTTAGGATTAGGGTTAGAGTTAGGGTTAGGGTCAGGGTTAGTTTTGAGTTTAGAGTTAGGGTTACGTTTCTGGTACGGTCAGGGTTAGGGGAGATTTAGTGTTACGTTTAGTTTTAGGGCTAGGGTTACAGAGAAGTTTATGTGAAGCGAGAGGGTTGGGGTTAGGGGTTTGGGTTCAGGTCAGAGTCAGGGTTAGGGTTAGGTTTAGGGTTAGGGTTACGTGTAGTGTTAGTGTTAGTTTTGCTTAGGGTTCGGGTTTGAATGAAGTGAGGGTACGCTTAGCGTTATGCTTTAGGGTGAAATTCTGGTTAAGGGTGAGGGTTCGGCTCAGGGTTAGGGTTAGAGTTAGGGTCAGTGGTTAGGGTTAGGTTTAGGGTTAAGGTTAGTTTTAGGCTAAGGATTAGGATGAGAGTTAGGGTTAAGGGTTACTGTTTCAGTTAGGTTTAGGTTAAGGTTATAATTAGGGTTAAGTTTAGGGTTAGGGTAAGAGTTAGAGTTACATTTACAGTTAAGGTGAGGGTTCTGGGTAAGTGTTACCGTTCAGGTTAGGGTTAGGGCTAGGGTTAGGGTTAGAGTTAAGGTTAAGGGTTAGGGTTAGGTTTAAGTTTATGGTAGGCTTAAAGATAGGGTTGAGGTTAGGTTAGGGTTAGGGTCAGGGTCAGGGTTAGAATTAGAATTAGGTTTAGGGCGAGGATTAGGGTCAGAGTTATTGTAAGGGTTAGGTTTCGGGTTACAGGTGGGCCAAGGTTAAGGTGAGGGTTAGGTTTATGGGGAGGGTTAGGGTTAAAGTCAGGGTGAGTTTTAGGTTAGGGATAGGGTGAAGATTAAGATAGGGTGAGGGTTAGGGTTATGGCTAAGGTTTGGGCTTGTTTTCAGGTTAGTGTTAAGGTTATGTTCAGGGTTAGGGTTACGTTCAGGGGTTGTGTTCAGTTTTAGGGTTAGGGTTAGATTTAAGGTTAGGGTTAAGTTTAGTGTTACGTTTAGGGTTAGGGTCATGGTTGTGTTAGGCTTTGTGGTTGGGGTGAGGGTTAGTTTTAGGGTTAGGGTTGGTTAGGGTTAGGATTACCGTTATGATAAGGCGTTAGGGGTTAGAGGTGTAGTTTAGGGTTAGGGTTTGGGTGAGGGTTCCGGTTAGGCCTTGCGGTTCTGGTCATGGTTAGGTTTGGTTTAGGCTTAGGGTTAGGTGCATGATTCGGTTTCGGGTTAGTGTTAGAGTTAGGGTGAGAGTTAGTGTTAAGGTTTTTGCTAGGCTTTGGTGTTAGGGTTAGGGTTTGTGTTAGGGTTAGGTTTATCATTAGGGCTCAGGGGTTTCAGGTTAATGTTAGGGTTAGGGTTAGGGATAGCATTAGGGTTAGGGTTGTGGGATACGGTTAGGATTTAGGGTGCGGGTTACGGTTAGTTTTCCAGTTAAGGTGAGGGTTTAGGGTAATTGTTACGATTAGGGTTATAGTCAGAGTTAGGGTTTGGTTTAGGATTAGGGTTAGGTGTAGGGTAAGAATTAGGTTTAGGTCCATGTTGAGGGTTAGACTTAGTGTTCTATTTAGGGTCAGGGTTAGGGGTAGGGTTAGGATTAGGTCTAGGGTTAGGATTAGGATTATTTTAGGGTTAGGTTCAGGGCTATTGTAAGTGTTCGGTTTAGGGTTACAGATGGACTAGCGTTATTCTTAGAGTTAGGTTTAAGGTTAGGGTTTGGGTTAGGTCTAGGTTTAGGGTTAAGGTTATGGTTAGTGTTTGGATGAAGTTCAGGATAGGGTGAGGGTTATTTTTATGGTGAGGGCTAGGGTTTGGGTTTGTGTGCAGGTTAGTGTTAAGGATAGGTTTAGGGTTCGGTGAGGGTTAGGCGTTATGTCTAGGGTCAGCGTTAGGTTAGGTTTAGGGTTAGTGTGAAGTTTAGGTTAAGGGTGAGGGTTATGGTAAGGGTTAGGATTATAGACGGTGTTAGACGTTAGGTTTAGGGTGTTAGGGTTAGGTTTATGGTTAGGGTAGATTTAAGTTTAGGTTTAATATTAGGGTTAGGGTTAGATTTGGGTTACTGTTCGTATTAGGGTTAGGGTTAGGGATAAGTTTGGGGATAGCGTTAGGTTTAGGGTTGGGGATACGGTTAAGGATTAGGGTGAGGGTTAGGGTTAGGTTTACAGTTAAGGCGAGGGTTTAGGGTAATTGTTATGGTTAGGGTTAGAGTTAGAGTTAGGCTTAGGGTTAGGGTGAAGTTTCAGTTAATAGTCAGGGTTAGGCTTAAGGTTAGAGTAGGGTTAAGGTTAGTGTTCGGGTTAGGTATAGCGTTAGGGTTTGGGTAGGGGTAAGGTTAGGGTTAAGGCTAGGTTTACGGTAAAGGGTAGGGCTAGCTTAGGGTTAGATTTAGAGTTGGAGTTAGTGCTAGGGTTTAGGATGATGGTTATGGTCAGGTTCAGAGTTGTTGTTAGGGTTAGGGTAGAGTTAAGGTTAGGGTTAATTTAGGGTTAGAGAAAGGGTTAGGTTTAGGTCTGGGTTAGGTGTAGGATGCGGGGTAGGGTTAGGGTTAGGGGTTCATGGGAGGGTTAGTGTTAAGTTTACATTAAGCTGATGTTTTAGGGTGTTACTGTTAGGGCTAGGGTTAGCATTAGGTTTAGGGTCAGGGCTAGAGTTAGGGGATAGTTAAGGCTTAGCTTTACTTTCAGGGTTAGGGTTAGCCTTAGGTTTAGGGTGAAGTTTAGGTTAAGGATGAGGGTTAGGGTTAGGGTTAGGCATTTGGGTTAAGGTTAGGGTTAGGTTTAGGATTAGGCTTAGGGTTAGGGTTAGGTGTTTGGGTTAATGTTAGGGTCAGGTTTAGGGTTCGGCTTAGGGTTAGGGCTACAGCTGGGGTAAAGTTTAATTGAAGGGTGAGGGTTGAGCTTAGGGTTAGCGTTAGGGGTTAGGGTTAGAGCTTAGGTTAGGATTAAGTGTAGGGTTAAGGTTCGGTTTAGATTTAGGGTTAGGGTTAGTGTTAGGGTTAAGTCATGTTTAGGTTTAGGGCTAGGTGAAGGTTATAGATAGGGTTAGGTTAAGGGTTGAGGTTAGGTTTAGATGGTAAGATGAGGGTTAGTGCTAGGTTTCCATTGAAGCTGAGTGTGTAGGGTAAGTTTTAGGGTTAGGATTAGGGTTAGAGTTAGGGTTAGGGTCAGGGTTAGTTTTGAGTTTAGAGTTAGGGTTACGTTTATGGTACGGTCAGCGTTAGGGGAGATTTAGTGTTACGTTTAGTTTTAGGGCTAGGGCTACAGAGAAGTTTATGTGAAGCGAGAGGGTTGGGGTTAGGGGTTTGGGTTCAGGTCAGAGTCAGGGTTAGGGTTAGGTTTAGGGTTAGGGTTACGTGTAGTGTTAGTGTTAGTTTTGCTTAGGGTTCGGGTTTGAATGAAGTGAGGGTACGCTTAGCGTTATGCTTTAGGGTGAAATTCTGGTTAAGGGTGAGGGTTCGGCTCAGGGTTAGGGTTAGAGTTAGGGTCAGTGGTTAGGGTTAGGTTTAGGGTTAAGGTTAGTTTTAGGCTAAGGATTAGGATGAGAGTTAGGGTTAAGGGTTACTGTTTCAGTTAGGTTTAGGTTAAGGTTATAATTAGGGTTAAGTTTAGGGTTAGGGTAAGAGTTAGAGTTACATTTACAGTTAAGGTGAGGGTTCTGGGTAAGTGTTACCGTTCAGGTTAGGGTTAGGGCTAGGGTTAGGGTTAGAGTTAAGGTTAAGGGTTAGGGTTAGGTTTAAGTTTATGGTAGGCTTAAAGATAGGGTTGAGGTTAGGTTAGGGTTAGGGTCAGGGTCAGGGTTAGAATTAGAATTAGGTTTAGGGCGAGGATTAGGGTCAGAGTTATTGTAAGGGTTAGGTTTCGGGTTACAGGTGGGCCAAGGTTAAGGTGAGGGTTAGGTTTATGGGGAGGGTTAGGGTTAAAGTCAGGGTGAGTTTTAGGTTAGGGATAGGGTGAAGTTTAAGATAGGGTGAGGGTTAGGGTTATGGCTAAGGTTTGGGCTTGTTTTCAGGTTAGTGTTAAGGTTATGTTCAGGGTTAGGGTTACGTTCAGGGGTTGTGTTCAGTTTTAGGGTTAGGGTTAGATTTAAGGTTAGGGTTAAGTTTAGTGTTACGTTTAGGGTTAGGGTCATGGTTGTGTTAGGCTTTGTGGTTGGGGTGAGGGTTAGTTTTAGGGTTAGGGTTGGTTAGGGTTAGGATTACCGTTATGATAAGGCGTTAGGGGTTAGAGGTGTAGTTTAGGGTTAGGGTTTGGGTGAGGGTTCCGGTTAGGCCTTGTGGTTCTGGTCATGGTTAGGTTTGGTTTAGGCTTAGGGTTAGGTGCGTGATTCGGTTTCGGGTTAGTGTTAGAGTTAGGGTGAGAGTTAGTGTTAAGGTTTTTGCTAGGCTTTGGTGTTAGGGTTAGGGTTTGTGTTAGGGTTAGGTTTATCATTAGGGCTCAGGGGTTTCAGGTTAATGTTAGGGTTAGGGTTAGGGATAGCATTAGGGTTAGGGTTGTGGGATACGGTTAGGATTTAGGGTGCGGGTTACGGTTAGTTTTCCAGTTAAGGTGAGGGTTTAGGGTAATTGTTACGATTAGGGTTATAGTCAGAGTTAGGGTTTGGTTTAGGATTAGGGTTAGGTGTAGGGTAAGAATTAGGTTTAGGTCCATGTTGAGGGTTAGACTTAGTGTTCTATTTAGGGTCAGGGTTAGGGGTAGGGTTAGGATTAGGTCTAGGGTTAGGATTAGGATTATTTTAGGGTTAGGTTCAGGGCTATTGTAAGTGTTCGGTTTAGGGTTACAGATGGACTAGCGTTATTCTTAGAGTTAGGTTTAAGGTTAGGGTTTGGGTTAGGTCTAGGTTTAGGGTTAAGGTTATGGTTAGTGTTTGGATGAAGTTCAGGATAGGGTGAGGGTTATTTTTATGGTGAGGGCTAGGGTTTGGGTTTGTGTGCAGGTTAGTGTTAAGGATAGGTTTAGGGTTCGGTGAGGGTTAGGCGTTATGTCTAGGGTCAGCGTTAGGTTAGGTTTAGGGTTAGTGTGAAGTTTAGGTTAAGGGTGAGGGTTATGGTAAGGGTTAGGATTATAGACGGTGTTAGACGTTAGGTTTAGGGTGTTAGGGTTAGGTTTATGGTTAGGGTAGATTTAAGTTTAGGTTTAATATTAGGGTTAGGGTTAGATTTGGGTTACTGTTCGTATTAGGGTTAGGGTTAGGGATAAGTTTGGGGATAGCGTTAGGTTTAGGGTTGGGGATACGGTTAAGGATTAGGGTGAGGGTTAGGGTTAGGTTTACAGTTAAGGCGAGGGTTTAGGGTAATTGTTATGGTTAGGGTTAGAGTTAGAGTTAGGCTTAGGGTTAGGGTGAAGTTTCAGTTAATAGTCAGGGTTAGGCTTAAGGTTAGAGTAGGGTTAAGGTTAGTGTTCGGGTTAGGTATAGCGTTAGGGTTTGGGTAGGGGTAAGGTTAGGGTTAAGGCTAGGTTTACGGTAAAGGGTAGGGCTAGCTTAGGGTTAGATTTAGAGTTGGAGTTAGTGCTAGGGTTTAGGATGATGGTTATGGTCAGGTTCAGAGTTGTTGTTAGGGTTAGGGTAGAGTTAAGGTTAGGGTTAATTTAGGGTTAGAGAAAGGGTTAGGTTTAGGTCTGGGTTAGGTGTAGGATGCGGGGTAGGGTTAGGGTTAGGGGTTCATGGGAGGGTTAGTGTTAAGTTTACATTAAGCTGATGTTTTAGGGTGTTACTGTTAGGGCTAGGGTTAGCATTAGGTTTAGGGTCAGGGCTAGAGTTAGGGGATAGTTAAGGGTTAGCTTTACTTTCAGCGTTAGGGTTAGCCTTAGGTTTAGGGTGAAGTTTAGGTTAAGGATGAGGGTTAGGGTTAGGGTTAGGCATTTGGGTTAAGGTTAGGGTTAGGTTTAGGATTAGGCTTAGGGTTAGGGTTAGGTGTTTGGGTTAATGTTAGGGTCAGGTTTAGGGTTCGGCTTAGGGTTAGGGCTACAGCTGGGGTAAAGTTTAATTGAAGGGTGAGGGTTGAGCTTAGGGTTAGCGTTAGGGGTTAGGGTTAGAGCTTAGGTTAGGATTAAGTGTAGGGTTAAGGTTCGGTTTAGATTTAGGGTTAGGGTTAGTGTTAGGGTTAAGTCATGTTTAGGTTTAGGGCTAGGTGAAGGTTATAGATAGGGTTAGGTTAAGGGTTGAGGTTAGGTTTAGATGGTAAGATGAGGGTTAGTGCTAGGTTTCCATTGAAGCTGAGTGTGTAGGGTAAGTTTTAGGGTTAGGATTAGGGTTAGAGTTAGGGTTAGGGTCAGGGTTAGTTTTGAGTTTAGAGTTAGGGTTACGTTTATGGTACGGTCAGGGTTAGGGGAGATTTAGTGTTACGTTTAGTTTTAGGGCTAGGGTTACAGAGAAGTTTATGTGAAGCGAGAGGGTTGGGGTTAGGGGTTTGGGTTCAGGTCAGAGTCAGGGTTAGGGTTAGGTTTAGGGTTAGGGTTACGTGTAGTGTTAGTGTTAGTTTTGCTTAGGGTTCGGGTTTGAATGAAGTGAGGGTACGCTTAGCGTTATGCTTTAGGGTGAAATTCTGGTTAAGGGTAAGGGTTCGGCTCAGGGTTAGGGTTAGAGTTAGGGTCAGTGGTTAGGGTTAGGTTTAGGGTTAAGGTTAGTTTTAGGCTAAGGATTAGGATGAGAGTTAGGGTTAAGGGTTACTGTTTCAGTTAGGTTTAGGTTAAGGTTATAATTAGGGTTAAGTTTAGGGTTAGGGTAAGAGTTAGAGTTACATTTACAGTTAAGGTGAGGGTTCTGGGTAAGTGTTACCGTTCAGGTTAGGGTTAGGGCTAGGGTTAGGGTTAGAGTTAAGGTTAAGGGTTAGGGTTAGGTTTAAGTTTATGGTAGGCTTAAAGATAGGGTTGAGGTTAGGTTAGGGTTAGGGTCAGGGTCAGGGTTAGAATTAGAATTAGGTTTAGGGCGAGGATTAGGGTCAGAGTTATTGTAAGGGTTAGGTTTCGGGTTACAGGTGGGCCAAGGTTAAGGTGAGGGTTAGGTTTATGGGGAGGGTTAGGGTTAAAGTCAGGGTGAGTTTTAGGTTAGGGATAGGGTGAAGTTTAAGATAGGGTGAGGGTTAGGGTTATGGCTAAGGTTTGGGCTTGTTTTCAGGTTAGTGTTAAGGTTATGTTCAGGGTTAGGGTTACGTTCAGGGGTTGTGTTCAGTTTTAGGGTTAGGGTTAGATTTAAGGTTAGGGTTAAGTTTAGTGTTACGTTTAGGGTTAGGGTCATGGTTGTGTTAGGCTTTGTGGTTGGGGTGAGGGTTAGTTTTAGGGTTAGGGTTGGTTAGGGTTAGGATTACCGTTATGATAAGGCGTTAGGGGTTAGAGGTGTAGTTTAGGGTTAGGGTTTGGGTGAGGGTTCCGGTTAGGCCTTGCGGTTCTGGTCATGGTTAGGTTTGGTTTAGGCTTAGGGTTAGGTGCGTGATTCGGTTTCGGGTTAGTGTTAGAGTTAGGGTGAGAGTTAGTGTTAAGGTTTTTGCTAGGCTTTGGTGTTAGGGTTAGGGTTTGTGTTAGGGTTAGGTTTATCATTAGGGCTCAGGGGTTTCAGGTTAATGTTAGGGTTAGGGTTAGGGATAGCATTAGGGTTAGGGTTGTGGGATACGGTTAGGATTTAGGGTGCGGGTTACGGTTAGTTTTCCAGTTAAGGTGAGGGTTTAGGGTAATTGTTACGATTAGGGTTATAGTCAGAGTTAGGGTTTGGTTTAGGATTAGGGTTAGGTGTAGGGTAAGAATTAGGTTTAGGTCCATGTTGAGGGTTAGACTTAGTGTTCTATTTAGGGTCAGGGTTAGGGGTAGGGTTAGGATTAGGTCTAGGGTTAGGATTAGGATTATTTTAGGGTTAGGTTCAGGGCTATTGTAAGTGTTCGGTTTAGGGTTACAGATGGACTAGCGTTATTCTTAGAGTTAGGTTTAAGGTTAGGGTTTGGGTTAGGTCTAGGTTTAGGGTTAAGGTTATGGTTAGTGTTTGGATGAAGTTCAGGATAGGGTGAGGGTTATTTTTATGGTGAGGGCTAGGGTTTGGGTTTGTGTGCAGGTTAGTGTTAAGGATAGGTTTAGGGTTCGGTGAGGGTTAGGCGTTATGTCTAGGGTCAGCGTTAGGTTAGGTTTAGGGTTAGTGTGAAGTTTAGGTTAAGGGTGAGGGTTATGGTAAGGGTTAGGATTATAGACGGTGTTAGACGTTAGGTTTAGGGTGTTAGGGTTAGGTTTATGGTTAGGGTAGATTTAAGTTTAGGTTTAATATTAGGGTTAGGGTTAGATTTGGGTTACTGTTCGTATTAGGGTTAGGGTTAGGGATAAGTTTGGGGATAGCGTTAGGTTTAGGGTTGGGGATACGGTTAAGGATTAGGGTGAGGGTTAGGGTTAGGTTTACAGTTAAGGCGAGGGTTTAGGGTAATTGTTATGGTTAGGGTTAGAGTTAGAGTTAGGCTTAGGGTTAGGGTGAAGTTTCAGTTAATAGTCAGGGTTAGGCTTAAGGTTAGAGTAGGGTTAAGGTTAGTGTTCGGGTTAGGTATAGCGTTAGGGTTTGGGTAGGGGTAAGGTTAGGGTTAAGGCTAGGTTTACGGTAAAGGGTAGGGCTAGCTTAGGGTTAGATTTAGAGTTGGAGTTAGTGCTAGGGTTTAGGATGATGGTTATGGTCAGGTTCAGAGTTGTTGTTAGGGTTAGGGTAGAGTTAAGGTTAGGGTTAATTTAGGGTTAGAGAAAGGGTTAGGTTTAGGTCTGGGTTAGGTGTAGGATGCGGGGTAGGGTTAGGGTTAGGGGTTCATGGGAGGGTTAGTGTTAAGTTTACATTAAGCTGATGTTTTAGGGTGTTACTGTTAGGGCTAGGGTTAGCATTAGGTTTAGGGTCAGGGCTAGAGTTAGGGGATAGTTAAGGGTTAGCTTTACTTTCAGCGTTAGGGTTAGCCTTAGGTTTAGGGTGAAGTTTAGGTTAAGGATGAGGGTTAGGGTTAGGGTTAGGCATTTGGGTTAAGGTTAGGGTTAGGTTTAGGATTAGGCTTAGGGTTAGGGTTAGGTGTTTGGGTTAATGTTAGGGTCAGGTTTAGGGTTCGGCTTAGGGTTAGGGCTACAGCTGGGGTAAAGTTTAATTGAAGGGTGAGGGTTGAGCTTAGGGTTAGCGTTAGGGGTTAGGGTTAGAGCTTAGGTTAGGATTAAGTGTAGGGTTAAGGTTCGGTTTAGATTTAGGGTTAGGGTTAGTGTTAGGGTTAAGTCATGTTTAGGTTTAGGGCTAGGTGAAGGTTATAGATAGGGTTAGGTTAAGGGTTGAGGTTAGGTTTAGATGGTAAGATGAGGGTTAGTGCTAGGTTTCCATTGAAGCTGAGTGTGTAGGGTAAGTTTTAGGGTTAGGATTAGGGTTAGAGTTAGGGTTAGGGTCAGGGTTAGTTTTGAGTTTAGAGTTAGGGTTACGTTTATGGTACGGTCAGGGTTAGGGGAGATTTAGTGTTACGTTTAGTTTTAGGGCTAGGGTTACAGAGAAGTTTATGTGAAGCGAGAGGGTTGGGGTTAGGGGTTTGGGTTCAGGTCAGAGTCAGGGTTAGGGTTAGGTTTAGGGTTAGGGTTACGTGTAGTGTTAGTGTTAGTTTTGCTTAGGGTTCGGGTTTGAATGAAGTGAGGGTACGCTTAGCGTTATGCTTTAGGGTGAAATTCTGGTTAAGGGTGAGGGTTCGGCTCAGGGTTAGGGTTAGAGTTAGGGTCAGTGGTTAGGGTTAGGTTTAGGGTTAAGGTTAGTTTTAGGCTAAGGATTAGGATGAGAGTTAGGGTTAAGGGTTACTGTTTCAGTTAGGTTTAGGTTAAGGTTATAATTAGGGTTAAGTTTAGGGTTAGGGTAAGAGTTAGAGTTACATTTACAGTTAAGGTGAGGGTTCTGGGTAAGTGTTACCGTTCAGGTTAGGGTTAGGGCTAGGGTTAGGGTTAGAGTTAAGGTTAAGGGTTAGGGTTAGGTTTAAGTTTATGGTAGGCTTAAAGATAGGGTTGAGGTTAGGTTAGGGTTAGGGTCAGGGTCAGGGTTAGAATTAGAATTAGGTTTAGGGCGAGGATTAGGGTCAGAGTTATTGTAAGGGTTAGGTTTCGGGTTACAGGTGGGCCAAGGTTAAGGTGAGGGTTAGGTTTATGGGGAGGGTTAGGGTTAAAGTCAGGGTGAGTTTTAGGTTAGGGATAGGGTGAAGTTTAAGATAGGGTGAGGGTTAGGGTTATGGCTAAGGTTTGGGCTTGTTTTCAGGTTAGTGTTAAGGTTATGTTCAGGGTTAGGGTTACGTTCAGGGGTTGTGTTCAGTTTTAGGGTTAGGGTTAGATTTAAGGTTAGGGTTAAGTTTAGTGTTACGTTTAGGGTTAGGGTCATGGTTGTGTTAGGCTTTGTGGTTGGGGTGAGGGTTAGTTTTAGGGTTAGGGTTGGTTAGGGTTAGGATTACCGTTATGATAAGGCGTTAGGGGTTAGAGGTGTAGTTTAGGGTTAGGGTTTGGGTGAGGGTTCCGGTTAGGCCTTGCGGTTCTGGTCATGGTTAGGTTTGGTTTAGGCTTAGGGTTAGGTGCGTGATTCGGTTTCGGGTTAGTGTTAGAGTTAGGGTGAGAGTTAGTGTTAAGGTTTTTGCTAGGCTTTGGTGTTAGGGTTAGGGTTTGTGTTAGGGTTAGGTTTATCATTAGGGCTCAGGGGTTTCAGGTTAATGTTAGGGTTAGGGTTAGGGATAGCATTAGGGTTAGGGTTGTGGGATACGGTTAGGATTTAGGGTGCGGGTTACGGTTAGTTTTCCAGTTAAGGTGAGGGTTTAGGGTAATTGTTACGATTAGGGTTATAGTCAGAGTTAGGGTTTGGTTTAGGATTAGGGTTAGGTGTAGGGTAAGAATTAGGTTTAGGTCCATGTTGAGGGTTAGACTTAGTGTTCTATTTAGGGTCAGGGTTAGGGGTAGGGTTAGGATTAGGTCTAGGGTTAGGATTAGGATTATTTTAGGGTTAGGTTCAGGGCTATTGTAAGTGTTCGGTTTAGGGTGACAGATGGACTAGCGTTATTCTTAGAGTTAGGTTTAAGGTTAGGGTTTGGGTTAGGTCTAGGTTTAGGGTTAAGGTTATGGTTAGTGTTTGGATGAAGTTCAGGATAGGGTGAGGGTTATTTTTATGGTGAGGGCTAGGGTTTGGGTTTGTGTGCAGGTTAGTGTTAAGGATAGGTTTAGGGTTCGGTGAGGGTTAGGCGTTATGTCTAGGGTCAGCGTTAGGTTAGGTTTAGGGTTAGTGTGAAGTTTAGGTTAAGGGTGAGGGTTATGGTAAGGGTTAGGATTATAGACGGTGTTAGACGTTAGGTTTAGGGTGTTAGGGTTAGGTTTATGGTTAGGGTAGATTTAAGTTTAGGTTTAATATTAGGGTTAGGGTTAGATTTGGGTTACTGTTCGTATTAGGGTTAGGGTTAGGGATAAGTTTGGGGATAGCGTTAGGTTTAGGGTTGGGGATACGGTTAAGGATTAGGGTGAGGGTTAGGGTTAGGTTTACAGTTAAGGCGAGGGTTTAGGGTAATTGTTATGGTTAGGGTTAGAGTTAGAGTTAGGCTTAGGGTTAGGGTGAAGTTTCAGTTAATAGTCAGGGTTAGGCTTAAGGTTAGAGTAGGGTTAAGGTTAGTGTTCGGGTTAGGTATAGCGTTAGGGTTTGGGTAGGGGTAAGGTTAGGGTTAAGGCTAGGTTTACGGTAAAGGGTAGGGCTAGCTTAGGGTTAGATTTAGAGTTGGAGTTAGTGCTAGGGTTTAGGATGATGGTTATGGTCAGGTTCAGAGTTGTTGTTAGGGTTAGGGTAGAGTTAAGGTTAGGGTTAATTTAGGGTTAGAGAAAGGGTTAGGTTTAGGTCTGGGTTAGGTGTAGGATGCGGGGTAGGGTTAGGGTTAGGGGTTCATGGGAGGGTTAGTGTTAAGTTTACATTAAGCTGATGTTTTAGGGTGTTACTGTTAGGGCTAGGGTTAGCATTAGGTTTAGGGTCAGGGCTAGAGTTAGGGGATAGTTAAGGCTTAGCTTTACTTTCAGGGTTAGGGTTAGCCTTAGGTTTAGGGTGAAGTTTAGGTTAAGGATGAGGGTTAGGGTTAGGGTTAGGCATTTGGGTTAAGGTTAGGGTTAGGTTTAGGATTAGGCTTAGGGTTAGGGTTAGGTGTTTGGGTTAATGTTAGGGTCAGGTTTAGGGTTCGGCTTAGGGTTAGGGCTACAGCTGGGGTAAAGTTTAATTGAAGGGTGAGGGTTGAGCTTAGGGTTAGCGTTAGGGGTTAGGGTTAGAGCTTAGGTTAGGATTAAGTGTAGGGTTAAGGTTCGGTTTAGATTTAGGGTTAGGGTTAGTGTTAGGGTTAAGTCATGTTTAGGTTTAGGGCTAGGTGAAGGTTATAGATAGGGTTAGGTTAAGGGTTGAGGTTAGGTTTAGATGGTAAGTTGAGGGTTAGTGCTAGGTTTCCATTGAAGCTGAGTGTGTAGGGTAAGTTTTAGGGTTAGGATTAGGGTTAGAGTTAGGGTTAGGGTCAGGGTTAGTTTTGAGTTTAGAGTTAGGGTTACGTTTCTGGTACGGTCAGGGTTAGGGGAGATTTAGTGTTACGTTTAGTTTTAGGGCTAGGGTTACAGAGAAGTTTATGTGAAGCGAGAGGGTTGGGGTTAGGGGTTTGGGTTCAGGTCAGAGTCAGGGTTAGGGTTAGGTTTAGGGTTAGGGTTACGTGTAGTGTTAGTGTTAGTTTTGCTTAGGGTTCGGGTTTGAATGAAGTGAGGGTACGCTTAGCGTTATGCTTTAGGGTGAAATTCTGGTTAAGGGTGAGGGTTCGGCTCAGGGTTAGGGTTAGAGTTAGGGTCAGTGGTTAGGGTTAGGTTTAGGGTTAAGGTTAGTTTTAGGCTAAGGATTAGGATGAGAGTTAGGGTTAAGGGTTACTGTTTCAGTTAGGTTTAGGTTAAGGTTATAATTAGGGTTAAGTTTAGGGTTAGGGTAAGAGTTAGAGTTACATTTACAGTTAAGGTGAGGGTTCTGGGTAAGTGTTACCGTTCAGGTTAGGGTTAGGGCTAGGGTTAGGGTTAGAGTTAAGGTTAAGGGTTAGGGTTAGGTTGAAGTTTATGGTAGGCTTAAAGATAGGGTTGAGGTTAGGTTAGGGTTAGGGTCAGGGTCAGGGTTAGAATTAGAATTAGGTTTAGGGCGAGGATTAGGGTCAGAGTTATTGTAAGGGTTAGGTTTCGGGTTACAGGTGGGCCAAGGTTAAGGTGAGGGTTAGGTTTATGGGGAGGGTTAGGGTTAAAGTCAGGGTGAGTTTTAGGTTAGGGATAGGGTGAAGTTTAAGATAGGGTGAGGGTTAGGGTTATGGCTAAGGTTTGGGCTTGTTTTCAGGTTAGTGTTAAGGTTATGTTCAGGGTTAGGGTTACGTTCAGGGGTTGTGTTCAGTTTTAGGGTTAGGGTTAGATTTAAGGTTAGGGTTAAGTTTAGTGTTACGTTTAGGGTTAGGGTCATGGTTGTGTTAGGCTTTGTGGTTGGGGTGAGGGTTAGTTTTAGGGTTAGGGTTGGTTAGGGTTAGGATTACCGTTATGATAAGGCGTTAGGGGTTAGAGGTGTAGTTTAGGGTTAGGGTTTGGGTGAGGGTTCCGGTTAGGCCTTGTGGTTCTGGTCATGGTTAGGTTTGGTTTAGGCTTAGGGTTAGGTGCGTGATTCGGTTTCGGGTTAGTGTTAGAGTTAGGGTGAGAGTTAGTGTTAAGGTTTTTGCTAGGCTTTGGTGTTAGGGTTAGGGTTTGTGTTAGGGTTAGGTTTATCATTAGGGCTCAGGGGTTTCAGGTTAATGTTAGGGTTAGGGTTAGGGATAGCATTAGGGTTAGGGTTGTGGGATACGGTTAGGATTTAGGGTGCGGGTTACGGTTAGTTTTCCAGTTAAGGTGAGGGTTTAGGGTAATTGTTACGATTAGGGTTATAGTCAGAGTTAGGGTTTGGTTTAGGATTAGGGTTAGGTGTAGGGTAAGAATTAGGTTTAGGTCCATGTTGAGGGTTAGACTTAGTGTTCTATTTAGGGTCAGGGTTAGGGGTAGGGTTAGGATTAGGTCTAGGGTTAGGATTAGGATTATTTTAGGGTTAGGTTCAGGGCTATTGTAAGTGTTCGGTTTAGGGTTACAGATGGACTAGCGTTATTCTTAGAGTTAGGTTTAAGGTTAGGGTTTGGGTTAGGTCTAGGTTTAGGGTTAAGGTTATGGTTAGTGTTTGGATGAAGTTCAGGATAGGGTGAGGGTTATTTTTATGGTGAGGGCTAGGGTTTGGGTTTGTGTGCAGGTTAGTGTTAAGGATAGGTTTAGGGTTCGGTGAGGGTTAGGCGTTATGTCTAGGGTCAGCGTTAGGTTAGGTTTAGGGTTAGTGTGAAGTTTAGGTTAAGGGTGAGGGTTATGGTAAGGGTTAGGATTATAGACGGTGTTAGACGTTAGGTTTAGGGTGTTAGGGTTAGGTTTATGGTTAGGGTAGATTTAAGTTTAGGTTTAATATTAGGGTTAGGGTTAGATTTGGGTTACTGTTCGTATTAGGGTTAGGGTTAGGGATAAGTTTGGGGATAGCGTTAGGTTTAGGGTTGGGGATACGGTTAAGGATTAGGGTGAGGGTTAGGGTTAGGTTTACAGTTAAGGCGAGGGTTTAGGGTAATTGTTATGGTTAGGGTTAGAGTTAGAGTTAGGCTTAGGGTTAGGGTGAAGTTTCAGTTAATAGTCAGGGTTAGGCTTAAGGTTAGAGTAGGGTTAAGGTTAGTGTTCGGGTTAGGTATAGCGTTAGGGTTTGGGTAGGGGTAAGGTTAGGGTTAAGGCTAGGTTTACGGTAAAGGGTAGGGCTAGCTTAGGGTTAGATTTAGAGTTGGAGTTAGTGCTAGGGTTTAGGATGATGGTTATGGTCAGGTTCAGAGTTGTTGTTAGGGTTAGGGTAGAGTTAAGGTTAGGGTTAATTTAGGGTTAGAGAAAGGGTTAGGTTTAGGTCTGGGTTAGGTGTAGGATGCGGGGTAGGGTTAGGGTTAGGGGTTCATGGGAGGGTTAGTGTTAAGTTTACATTAAGCTGATGTTTTAGGGTGTTACTGTTAGGGCTAGGGTTAGCATTAGGTTTAGGGTCAGGGCTAGAGTTAGGGGATAGTTAAGGGTTAGCTTTACTTTCAGCGTTAGGGTTAGCCTTAGGTTTAGGGTGAAGTTTAGGTTAAGGATGAGGGTTAGGGTTAGGGTTAGGCATTTGGGTTAAGGTTAGGGTTAGGTTTAGGATTAGGCTTAGGGTTAGGGTTAGGTGTTTGGGTTAATGTTAGGGTCAGGTTTAGGGTTCGGCTTAGGGTTAGGGCTACAGCTGGGGTAAAGTTTAATTGAAGGGTGAGGGTTGAGCTTAGGGTTAGCGTTAGGGGTTAGGGTTAGAGCTTAGGTTAGGATTAAGTGTAGGGTTAAGGTTCGGTTTAGATTTAGGGTTAGGGTTAGTGTTAGGGTTAAGTCATGTTTAGGTTTAGGGCTAGGTGAAGGTTATAGATAGGGTTAGGTTAAGGGTTGAGGTTAGGTTTAGATGGTAAGATGAGGGTTAGTGCTAGGTTTCCATTGAAGCTGAGTGTGTAGGGTAAGTTTTAGGGTTAGGATTAGGGTTAGAGTTAGGGTTAGGGTCAGGGTTAGTTTTGAGTTTAGAGTTAGGGTTACGTTTATGGTACGGTCAGGGTTAGGGGAGATTTAGTGTTACGTTTAGTTTTAGGGCTAGGGTTACAGAGAAGTTTATGTGAAGCGAGAGGGTTGGGGTTAGGGGTTTGGGTTCAGGTCAGAGTCAGGGTTAGGGTTAGGTTTAGGGTTAGGGTTACGTGTAGTGTTAGTGTTAGTTTTGCTTAGGGTTCGGGTTTGAATGAAGTGAGGGTACGCTTAGCGTTATGCTTTAGGGTGAAATTCTGGTTAAGGGTAAGGGTTCGGCTCAGGGTTAGGGTTAGAGTTAGGGTCAGTGGTTAGGGTTAGGTTTAGGGTTAAGGTTAGTTTTAGGCTAAGGATTAGGATGAGAGTTAGGGTTAAGGGTTACTGTTTCAGTTAGGTTTAGGTTAAGGTTATAATTAGGGTTAAGTTTAGGGTTAGGGTAAGAGTTAGAGTTACATTTACAGTTAAGGTGAGGGTTCTGGGTAAGTGTTACCGTTCAGGTTAGGGTTAGGGCTAGGGTTAGGGTTAGAGTTAAGGTTAAGGGTTAGGGTTAGGTTTAAGTTTATGGTAGGCTTAAAGATAGGGTTGAGGTTAGGTTAGGGTTAGGGTCAGGGTCAGGGTTAGAATTAGAATTAGGTTTAGGGCGAGGATTAGGGTCAGAGTTATTGTAAGGGTTAGGTTTCGGGTTACAGGTGGGCCAAGGTTAAGGTGAGGGTTAGGTTTATGGGGAGGGTTAGGGTTAAAGTCAGGGTGAGTTTTAGGTTAGGGATAGGGTGAAGTTTAAGATAGGGTGAGGGTTAGGGTTATGGCTAAGGTTTGGGCTTGTTTTCAGGTTAGTGTTAAGGTTATGTTCAGGGTTAGGGTTACGTTCAGGGGTTGTGTTCAGTTTTAGGGTTAGGGTTAGATTTAAGGTTAGGGTTAAGTTTAGTGTTACGTTTAGGGTTAGGGTCATGGTTGTGTTAGGCTTTGTGGTTGGGGTGAGGGTTAGTTTTAGGGTTAGGGTTGGTTAGGGTTAGGATTACCGTTATGATAAGGCGTTAGGGGTTAGAGGTGTAGTTTAGGGTTAGGGTTTGGGTGAGGGTTCCGGTTAGGCCTTGTGGTTCTGGTCATGGTTAGGTTTGGTTTAGGCTTAGGGTTAGGTGCGTGATTCGGTTTCGGGTTAGTGTTAGAGTTAGGGTGAGAGTTAGTGTTAAGGTTTTTGCTAGGCTTTGGTGTTAGGGTTAGGGTTTGTGTTAGGGTTAGGTTTATCATTAGGGCTCAGGGGTTTCAGGTTAATGTTAGGGTTAGGGTTAGGGATAGCATTAGGGTTAGGGTTGTGGGATACGGTTAGGATTTAGGGTGCGGGTTACGGTTAGTTTTCCAGTTAAGGTGAGGGTTTAGGGTAATTGTTACGATTAGGGTTATAGTCAGAGTTAGGGTTTGGTTTAGGATTAGGGTTAGGTGTAGGGTAAGAATTAGGTTTAGGTCCATGTTGAGGGTTAGACTTAGTGTTCTATTTAGGGTCAGGGTTAGGGGTAGGGTTAGGATTAGGTCTAGGGTTAGGATTAGGATTATTTTAGGGTTAGGTTCAGGGCTATTGTAAGTGTTCGGTTTAGGGTTACAGATGGACTAGCGTTATTCTTAGAGTTAGGTTTAAGGTTAGGGTTTGGGTTAGGTCTAGGTTTAGGGTTAAGGTTATGGTTAGTGTTTGGATGAAGTTCAGGATAGGGTGAGGGTTATTTTTATGGTGAGGGCTAGGGTTTGGGTTTGTGTGCAGGTTAGTGTTAAGGATAGGTTTAGGGTTCGGTGAGGGTTAGGCGTTATGTCTAGGGTCAGCGTTAGGTTAGGTTTAGGGTTAGTGTGAAGTTTAGGTTAAGGGTGAGGGTTATGGTAAGGGTTAGGATTATAGACGGTGTTAGACGTTAGGTTTAGGGTGTTAGGGTTAGGTTTATGGTTAGGGTAGATTTAAGTTTAGGTTTAATATTAGGGTTAGGGTTAGATTTGGGTTACTGTTCGTATTAGGGTTAGGGTTAGGGATAAGTTTGGGGATAGCGTTAGGTTTAGGGTTGGGGATACGGTTAAGGATTAGGGTGAGGGTTAGGGTTAGGTTTACAGTTAAGGCGAGGGTTTAGGGTAATTGTTATGGTTAGGGTTAGAGTTAGAGTTAGGCTTAGGGTTAGGGTGAAGTTTCAGTTAATAGTCAGGGTTAGGCTTAAGGTTAGAGTAGGGTTAAGGTTAGTGTTCGGGTTAGGTATAGCGTTAGGGTTTGGGTAGGGGTAAGGTTAGGGTTAAGGCTAGGTTTACGGTAAAGGGTAGGGCTAGCTTAGGGTTAGATTTAGAGTTGGAGTTAGTGCTAGGGTTTAGGATGATGGTTATGGTCAGGTTCAGAGTTGTTGTTAGGGTTAGGGTAGAGTTAAGGTTAGGGTTAATTTAGGGTTAGAGAAAGGGTTAGGTTTAGGTCTGGGTTAGGTGTAGGATGCGGGGTAGGGTTAGGGTTAGGGGTTCATGGGAGGGTTAGTGTTAAGTTTACATTAAGCTGATGTTTTAGGGTGTTACTGTTAGGGCTAGGGTTAGCATTAGGTTTAGGGTCAGGGCTAGAGTTAGGGGATAGTTAAGGGTTAGCTTTACTTTCAGCGTTAGGGTTAGCCTTAGGTTTAGGGTGAAGTTTAGGTTAAGGATGAGGGTTAGGGTTAGGGTTAGGCATTTGGGTTAAGGTTAGGGTTAGGTTTAGGATTAGGCTTAGGGTTAGGGTTAGGTGTTTGGGTTAATGTTAGGGTCAGGTTTAGGGTTCGGCTTAGGGTTAGGGCTACAGCTGGGGTAAAGTTTAATTGAAGGGTGAGGGTTGAGCTTAGGGTTAGCGTTAGGGGTTAGGGTTAGAGCTTAGGTTAGGATTAAGTGTAGGGTTAAGGTTCGGTTTAGATTTAGGGTTAGGGTTAGTGTTAGGGTTAAGTCATGTTTAGGTTTAGGGCTAGGTGAAGGTTATAGATAGGGTTAGGTTAAGGGTTGAGGTTAGGTTTAGATGGTAAGATGAGGGTTAGTGCTAGGTTTCCATTGAAGCTGAGTGTGTAGGGTAAGTTTTAGGGTTAGGATTAGGGTTAGAGTTAGGGTTAGGGTCAGGGTTAGTTTTGAGTTTAGAGTTAGGGTTACGTTTATGGTACGGTCAGGGTTAGGGGAGATTTAGTGTTACGTTTAGTTTTAGGGCTAGGGTTACAGAGAAGTTTATGTGAAGCGAGAGGGTTGGGGTTAGGGGTTTGGGTTCAGGTCAGAGTCAGGGTTAGGGTTAGGTTTAGGGTTAGGGTTACGTGTAGTGTTAGTGTTAGTTTTGCTTAGGGTTCGGGTTTGAATGAAGTGAGGGTACGCTTAGCGTTATGCTTTAGGGTGAAATTCTGGTTAAGGGTGAGGGTTCGGCTCAGGGTTAGGGTTAGAGTTAGGGTCAGTGGTTAGGGTTAGGTTTAGGGTTAAGGTTAGTTTTAGGCTAAGGATTAGGATGAGAGTTAGGGTTAAGGGTTACTGTTTCAGTTAGGTTTAGGTTAAGGTTATAATTAGGGTTAAGTTTAGGGTTAGGGTAAGAGTTAGAGTTACATTTACAGTTAAGGTGAGGGTTCTGGGTAAGTGTTACCGTTCAGGTTAGGGTTAGGGCTAGGGTTAGGGTTAGAGTTAAGGTTAAGGGTTAGGGTTAGGTTTAAGTTTATGGTAGGCTTAAAGATAGGGTTGAGGTTAGGTTAGGGTTAGGGTCAGGGTCAGGGTTAGAATTAGAATTAGGTTTAGGGCGAGGATTAGGGTCAGAGTTATTGTAAGGGTTAGGTTTCGGGTTACAGGTGGGCCAAGGTTAAGGTGAGGGTTAGGTTTATGGGGAGGGTTAGGGTTAAAGTCAGGGTGAGTTTTAGGTTAGGGATAGGGTGAAGTTTAAGATAGGGTGAGGGTTAGGGTTATGGCTAAGGTTTGGGCTTGTTTTCAGGTTAGTGTTAAGGTTATGTTCAGGGTTAGGGTTACGTTCAGGGGTTGTGTTCAGTTTTAGGGTTAGGGTTAGATTTAAGGTTAGGGTTAAGTTTAGTGTTACGTTTAGGGTTAGGGTCATGGTTGTGTTAGGCTTTGTGGTTGGGGTGAGGGTTAGTTTTAGGGTTAGGGTTGGTTAGGGTTAGGATTACCGTTATGATAAGGCGTTAGGGGTTAGAGGTGTAGTTTAGGGTTAGGGTTTGGGTGAGGGTTCCGGTTAGGCCTTGCGGTTCTGGTCATGGTTAGGTTTGGTTTAGGCTTAGGGTTAGGTGCGTGATTCGGTTTCGGGTTAGTGTTAGAGTTAGGGTGAGAGTTAGTGTTAAGGTTTTTGCTAGGCTTTGGTGTTAGGGTTAGGGTTTGTGTTAGGGTTAGGTTTATCATTAGGGCTCAGGGGTTTCAGGTTAATGTTAGGGTTAGGGTTAGGGATAGCATTAGGGTTAGGGTTGTGGGATACGGTTAGGATTTAGGGTGCGGGTTACGGTTAGTTTTCCAGTTAAGGTGAGGGTTTAGGGTAATTGTTACGATTAGGGTTATAGTCAGAGTTAGGGTTTGGTTTAGGATTAGGGTTAGGTGTAGGGTAAGAATTAGGTTTAGGTCCATGTTGAGGGTTAGACTTAGTGTTCTATTTAGGGTCAGGGTTAGGGGTAGGGTTAGGATTAGGTCTAGGGTTAGGATTAGGATTATTTTAGGGTTAGGTTCAGGGCTATTGTAAGTGTTCGGTTTAGGGTGACAGATGGACTAGCGTTATTCTTAGAGTTAGGTTTAAGGTTAGGGTTTGGGTTAGGTCTAGGTTTAGGGTTAAGGTTATGGTTAGTGTTTGGATGAAGTTCAGGATAGGGTGAGGGTTATTTTTATGGTGAGGGCTAGGGTTTGGGTTTGTGTGCAGGTTAGTGTTAAGGATAGGTTTAGGGTTCGGTGAGGGTTAGGCGTTATGTCTAGGGTCAGCGTTAGGTTAGGTTTAGGGTTAGTGTGAAGTTTAGGTTAAGGGTGAGGGTTATGGTAAGGGTTAGGATTATAGACGGTGTTAGACGTTAGGTTTAGGGTGTTAGGGTTAGGTTTATGGTTAGGGTAGATTTAAGTTTAGGTTTAATATTAGGGTTAGGGTTAGATTTGGGTTACTGTTCGTATTAGGGTTAGGGTTAGGGATAAGTTTGGGGATAGCGTTAGGTTTAGGGTTGGGGATACGGTTAAGGATTAGGGTGAGGGTTAGGGTTAGGTTTACAGTTAAGGCGAGGGTTTAGGGTAATTGTTATGGTTAGGGTTAGAGTTAGAGTTAGGCTTAGGGTTAGGGTGAAGTTTCAGTTAATAGTCAGGGTTAGGCTTAAGGTTAGAGTAGGGTTAAGGTTAGTGTTCGGGTTAGGTATAGCGTTAGGGTTTGGGTAGGGGTAAGGTTAGGGTTAAGGCTAGGTTTACGGTAAAGGGTAGGGCTAGCTTAGGGTTAGATTTAGAGTTGGAGTTAGTGCTAGGGTTTAGGATGATGGTTATGGTCAGGTTCAGAGTTGTTGTTAGGGTTAGGGTAGAGTTAAGGTTAGGGTTAATTTAGGGTTAGAGAAAGGGTTAGGTTTAGGTCTGGGTTAGGTGTAGGATGCGGGGTAGGGTTAGGGTTAGGGGTTCATGGGAGGGTTAGTGTTAAGTTTACATTAAGCTGATGTTTTAGGGTGTTACTGTTAGGGCTAGGGTTAGCATTAGGTTTAGGGTCAGGGCTAGAGTTAGGGGATAGTTAAGGCTTAGCTTTACTTTCAGGGTTAGGGTTAGCCTTAGGTTTAGGGTGAAGTTTAGGTTAAGGATGAGGGTTAGGGTTAGGGTTAGGCATTTGGGTTAAGGTTAGGGTTAGGTTTAGGATTAGGCTTAGGGTTAGGGTTAGGTGTTTGGGTTAATGTTAGGGTCAGGTTTAGGGTTCGGCTTAGGGTTAGGGCTACAGCTGGGGTAAAGTTTAATTGAAGGGTGAGGGTTGAGCTTAGGGTTAGCGTTAGGGGTTAGGGTTAGAGCTTAGGTTAGGATTAAGTGTAGGGTTAAGGTTCGGTTTAGATTTAGGGTTAGGGTTAGTGTTAGGGTTAAGTCATGTTTAGGTTTAGGGCTAGGTGAAGGTTATAGATAGGGTTAGGTTAAGGGTTGAGGTTAGGTTTAGATGGTAAGATGAGGGTTAGTGCTAGGTTTCCATTGAAGCTGAGTGTGTAGGGTAAGTTTTAGGGTTAGGATTAGGGTTAGAGTTAGGGTTAGGGTCAGGGTTAGTTTTGAGTTTAGAGTTAGGGTTACGTTTCTGGTACGGTCAGGGTTAGGGGAGATTTAGTGTTACGTTTAGTTTTAGGGCTAGGGTTACAGAGAAGTTTATGTGAAGCGAGAGGGTTGGGGTTAGGGGTTTGGGTTCAGGTCAGAGTCAGGGTTAGGGTTAGGTTTAGGGTTAGGGTTACGTGTAGTGTTAGTGTTAGTTTTGCTTAGGGTTCGGGTTTGAATGAAGTGAGGGTACGCTTAGCGTTATGCTTTAGGGTGAAATTCTGGTTAAGGGTGAGGGTTCGGCTCAGGGTTAGGGTTAGAGTTAGGGTCAGTGGTTAGGGTTAGGTTTAGGGTTAAGGTTAGTTTTAGGCTAAGGATTAGGATGAGAGTTAGGGTTAAGGGTTACTGTTTCAGTTAGGTTTAGGTTAAGGTTATAATTAGGGTTAAGTTTAGGGTTAGGGTAAGAGTTAGAGTTACATTTACAGTTAAGGTGAGGGTTCTGGGTAAGTGTTACCGTTCAGGTTAGGGTTAGGGCTAGGGTTAGGGTTAGAGTTAAGGTTAAGGGTTAGGGTTAGGTTGAAGTTTATGGTAGGCTTAAAGATAGGGTTGAGGTTAGGTTAGGGTTAGGGTCAGGGTCAGGGTTAGAATTAGAATTAGGTTTAGGGCGAGGATTAGGGTCAGAGTTATTGTAAGGGTTAGGTTTCGGGTTACAGGTGGGCCAAGGTTAAGGTGAGGGTTAGGTTTATGGGGAGGGTTAGGGTTAAAGTCAGGGTGAGTTTTAGGTTAGGGATAGGGTGAAGATTAAGACAGGGTGAGGGTTAGGGTTATGGCTAAGGTTTGGGCTTGTTTTCAGGTTAGTGTTAACGTTATGTTCAGGGTTAGGGTTACGTTCAGGGGTTGTGTTCAGTTTTAGGGTTAGGGTTAGATTTAAGGTTAGGGTTAAGTTTAGTGTTACGTTTAGGGTTAGGGTCATGGTTGTGTTAGGCTTTGTGGTTGGGGTGAGGGTTAGTTTTAGGGTTAGGGTTGGTTAGGGTTAGGATTACCGTTATGATAAGGCGTTAGGGGTTAGAGGTGTAGTTTAGGGTTAGGGTTTGGGTGAGGGTTCCGGTTAGGCCTTGCGGTTCTGGTCATGGTTAGGTTTGGTTTAGGCTTAGGGTTAGGTGCATGATTCGGTTTCGGGTTAGTGTTAGAGTTAGGGTGAGAGTTAGTGTTAAGGTTTTTGCTAGGCTTTGGTGTTAGGGTTAGGGTTTGTGTTAGGGTTAGGTTTATCATTAGGGCTCAGGGGTTTCAGGTTAATGTTAGGGTTAGGGTTAGGGATAGCATTAGGGTTAGGGTTGTGGGATACGGTTAGGATTTAGGGTGCGGGTTACGGTTAGTTTTCCAGTTAAGGTGAGGGTTTAGGGTAATTGTTACGATTAGGGTTATAGTCAGAGTTAGGGTTTGGTTTAGGATTAGGGTTAGGTGTAGGGTAAGAATTAGGTTTAGGTCCATGTTGAGGGTTAGACTTAGTGTTCTATTTAGGGTCAGGGTTAGGGGTAGGGTTAGGATTAGGTCTAGGGTTAGGATTAGGATTATTTTAGGGTTAGGTTCAGGGCTATTGTAAGTGTTCGGTTTAGGGTTACAGATGGACTAGCGTTATTCTTAGAGTTAGGTTTAAGGTTAGGGTTTGGGTTAGGTCTAGGTTTAGGGTTAAGGTTATGGTTAGTGTTTGGATGAAGTTCAGGATAGGGTGAGGGTTATTTTTATGGTGAGGGCTAGGGTTTGGGTTTGTGTGCAGGTTAGTGTTAAGGATAGGTTTAGGGTTCGGTGAGGGTTAGGCGTTATGTCTAGGGTCAGCGTTAGGTTAGGTTTAGGGGTTAGTGTGAAGTTTAGGTTAAGGGTGAGGGTTATGGTAAGGGTTAGGATTATAGACGGTGTTAGACGTTAGGTTTAGGGTGTTAGGGTTAGGTTTATGGTTAGGGTAGATTTAAGTTTAGGTTTAATATTAGGGTTAGGGTTAGATTTGGGTTACTGTTCGTATTAGGGTTAGGGTTAGGGATAAGTTTGGGGATAGCGTTAGGTTTAGGGTTGGGGATACGGTTAAGGATTAGGGTGAGGGTTAGGGTTAGGTTTACAGTTAAGGCGAGGGTTTAGGGTAATTGTTATGGTTAGGGTTAGAGTTAGAGTTAGGCTTAGGGTTAGGGTGAAGTTTCAGTTAATAGTCAAGGGTTAGGCTTAAGGTTAGAGTAGGGTTAAGGTAAGTGTTCGGGTTAGGTATAGCGTTAGGGTTTGGGTAGGGGTAAGGTTAGGGTTAAGGCTAGGTTTACGGTAAAGGGGTAGGGCTAGCTTAGGGTTAGATTTAGAGTTGGAGTTAGTGCTAGGGTTTAGGATGATGGTTATGGTCAGGTTCAGAGTTGTTGTTAGGGTTAGGGTAGAGTTAAGGTTAGGGTTAATTTAGGGTTAGAGAAAGGGTTAGGTTTAGGTCTGGGTTAGGTGTAGGATGCGGGGTAGGGTTAGGGTTAGGGGGTTCATGGGAGGGTTAGTGTTAAGGTTTCCATTAGCTGATGTTTTAGGGTGTTACTGTTAGGGGCTAGGGTTAGCATTAGGTTTAGGGTCAGGGCTAGAGTTAGGGGATAGTTAAGGCTTAGCTTTACTTTCAGCGTTAGGGTTAGCCTTAGGTTTAGGGTGAAGTTTAGGTTAAGGATGAGGGTTAGGGTTAGGGTTAGGCATTTGGGTTAAGGTTAGGGTTAGGTTTAGGATTAGGGCTTAGGGTTAGGGTTAGGTGTTTGGGTTAATGTTAGGGTCAGGTTTAGGGTTCGGCTTAGGGTTAGGGCTACAGCTGGGGTAAAGTTTAATTGAAGGGTGAGGGTTGAGCTTAGGGTTAGCGTTAGGGGTTAGGGTTAGAGCTTAGGTTAGGATTAAGTGTAGGGTTAAGGTTCGGTTTAGATTTAGGGTTAGGGTTAGTGTTAGGGTTAAGTCATGTTTAGGTTTAGGGCTAGGTGAAGGTTATAGATAGGGTTAGGTTAAGGGTTGAGGTTAGGTTTAGATGGTAAGATGAGGGTTAGTGCTAGGTTTCCATTGAAGCTGAGTGTGTAGGGTAAGTTTTAGGGTTAGGATTAGGGTTAGAGTTAGGGTTAGGGTCAGGGTTAGTTTTGAGTTTAGAGTTAGGGTTACGTTTATGGTACGGTCAGGGTTAGGGGAGATTTAGTGTTACGTTTAGTTTTAGGGGCTAGGGTTACAGAGAAGTTTATGTGAAGCGAGAGGGGTTGGGGTTAGGGGTTTGGGTTCAGGTCAGAGTCAGGGTTAGGTTAGGTTTAGGGTTAGGGTTACGTGTAGTGTTAGTGTTAGTTTTGCTTAGGGTTCGGGTTTGAATGAAGTGAGGGTACGCTTAGCGTTATGCTTTAGGGTGAAATTCTGGTTAAGGGTGAGGGTTCGGCTCAGGGTTAGGGTTAGAGTTAGGGTCAGTGGTTAGGGTTAGGTTTAGGGTTAAGGTTAGTTTTAGGCTAAGGATTAGGATGAGAGTTAGGGTTAAGGGTTACTGTTTCAGTTAGGTTTAGGTTAAGGTTATAATTAGGGTTAAGTTTAGGGTTAGGGTAAGAGTTAGAGTTACATTTACAGTTAAGGTGAGGGTTCTGGGTAAGTGTTACCGTTCAGGTTAGGGTTAGGGCTAGGGTTAGGGTTAGAGTTAAGGTTAAGGGTTAGGGTTAGGTTTAAGTTTATGGTAGGCTTAAAGATAGGGTTGAGGTTAGGTTAGGGTTAGGGTCAGGGTCAGGGTTAGAATTAGAATTAGGTTTAGGGCGAGGATTAGGGTCAGAGTTATTGTAAGGGTTAGGTTTCGGGTTACAGGTGGGCCAAGGTTAAGGTGAGGTTAGGTTTATGGGGAGGGTTAGGGTTAAAGTCAGGGTGAGTTTTAGGTTAGGGATAGGGTGAAGTTTAAGATAGGGTGAGGGTTAGGGTTATGGCTAAGGTTTGGGCTTGTTTTCAGGTTAGTGTTAAGGTTATGTTCAGGGTTAGGGTTACGTTCAGGGGTTGTGTTCAGTTTTAGGGTTAGGGTTAGATTTAAGGTTAGGGTTAAGTTTAGTGTTACGTTTAGGGTTAGGGTCATGGTTGTGTTAGGCTTTGTGGTTGGGGTGAGGGTTAGTTTTAGGGTTAGGGTTGGTTAGGGTTAGGATTACCGTTATGATAAGGCGTTAGGGGGTTAGAGGTGTAGTTTAGGGTTAGGGTTTGGGTGAGGGTTCCGGTTAGGCCTTGCGGTTCTGGTCATGGTTAGGTTTGGTTTAGGCTTAGGGTTAGGTGCATGAATCGGTTTCGGGTTAGTGTTAGAGTTAGGGTGAGAGTTAGTGTTAAGGTTTTTGCTAGGCTTTGGTGTTAGGGTTAGGGTTTGTGTTAGGGTTAGGTTTATCATTAGGCTCAGCGGTTTCAGGTTAATGTTAGGGTTAGGGGTTAGGGATAGCATTAGGGTTAGGGTTGTGGGATACGGTTAGGATTTAGGGTGCGGCGCTTTTTACGGTTAGTTTTCCAGTTAAGGTGAGGGTTTAGGGTAATTGTTACGATTAGGTTATAGTCAGAGTTAGGGTTTGGTTTAGGATTAGGGTTAGGTGTAGGGTAGAATTAGGTTTAGGTCCATGTTGAGGGTTAGACTTAGTGTTCTATTTAGGGTCAGGGTTAGGGGTAGGGTTAGGATTAGGTCTAGGGTTAGGATTAGGATTATTTTAGGGTTAGGTTCAGGGCTATTGTAAGTGTTCGGTTTAGGGTTACAGATGGACTAGCGTTATTCTTAGAGTTAGGTTTAAGGTTAGGGTTTGGGTTAGGTCTAGGTTTAGGGTTAAGGTTATGGTTAGTGTTTGGATGAAGTTCAGGATAGGGTGAGGGTTATTTTTATGGTGAGGGCTAGGGTTTGGGTTTGTGTGCAGGTTAGTGTTAAGGATAGGTTTAGGGTTCGGTGAGGGTTAGGCGTTATGTCTAGGGTCAGCGTTAGGATAGGTTTAGGGTTAGTGTGAAGTTTAGGTTAAGGGTGAGGGTTATGGTAAGGGTTAGGATTATAGACGGTGTTAGACGTTAGGTTTAGGGTGTTAGGGTTAGGTTTATGGTTAGGGTAGATTTAAGTTTAGGTTTAATATTAGGGTTAGGGGTTAGATTTGGGTTACTGTTCGTATTAGGGTTAGGGTTAGGGATAAGTTTGGGGATAGCGTTAGGTTTAGGGTTGGGGATACGGTAAGGATTAGGGTGAGGGTTAGGGTTAGGTTTACAGTTAAGGCGAGGGTTTAGGGTATTTGTTATGGTTAGGGTTAGAGTTAGAGTTAGGCTTAGGGTTAGGGTGAAGTTTCAGTTAATAGTCCGGGTTAGGCTTAAGGTTAGAGTAGGGTTAAGGTTAGTGTTCGGGTTAGGTATAGCGTTAGGGTTTGGGTAGGGGTAAGGTTAGGGTTAAGGCTAGGTTTACGGTAAAGGGTAGGGCTAGCTTAGGGTTAGATTTAGAGTTGGAGTTAGTGCTAGGGTTTAGGATGATGGTTATGGTCAGGTTCAGAGTTGTTGTTAGGGTTAGGGTAGAGTTAAGGTTAGGTTAATTTAGGGTTAGAGAAAGGGTTAGGTTTAGGTCTGGGTTAGGTGTAGGATGCGGGGTAGGGTTAGGGTTAGGGGTTCATGGGAGGGTTAGTGTTAATACTATCTCTCTATG
>NW_026975182.1:0-140183 GCF_030014295.1 Loxodonta africana | reverse complement strand
CTAGCGGAGCCAGTCTAGGGCCGAGGCCTCCCTCCTGTACGTGGCAAAGAGGTGATCCGTAGGCCGCCATGCGCAGCCTCTGGACTGCTGGGGCCCTGGATGCCCGGATTTCGGCCTTGTCTTCGGAGAAGTGACGCACATGCAGCGTGCCACCGGAGGCTGTGGCCCAGCAGAGGGCAAAATCTTGAAAATGCGGGCTTCAGTTGACTTTGCCTGTGCTCTCCTTTGGCTGAGTGCCATCCTGTGTTTCCTAGCAGGAGAAGGCATTCGTGGAGAGAGGCGGATTCCCTGTGTGCAGGCAAAGTGTGTGCTGAGATGATGAGTCGCTGGAGACCGGGGTGGACTCTTCAGACCCAGGATAGGCCTCTGGCAGGTATGTGTCAATGTTTTCTGCCCTTCGCACTCAGCCAGGTATTTGCATACAATGTTACCAGCGGAATTAGTAGTCTCCGGAGAGGCTGCCACATGTCAGCAAGCTTCACCTGGCCAGGGTCCGCCGGTGATGTAGCTACCCCATCAGTCACTACTCTCTAGACCTTCCAGATAAACTACCAGATCTTGTCTGCCCATGGGCAACCAGTAGAGCCAGAGGCCTTCCCCCTTTGCTCTTTGGTCTCTAGGCACTCTATCAGGCACTCCAAGCTGTGAAGTGACTCAGGGGGGAGAAGGAAGAGATTTCAGAGAATGAACACATCCAGAGAGAGACAGAGAGAGGCAAGAGATGCTGAGTGGGGATGCCTTGCGTAGTGATATCCTGAGGAAAGTGGGAAAGAGGTACCTGGCCTGCTCTGCCAATGACCTGAACCAGTCCGCACCAGGGGCTCCCCTGTGCCTGCGTAGGCTTTCCCAGGGTGTGCTCAAATCCTGTGGCCACTAGGTGTCATAGGTCATAATGGAGGGCCCTGTGTCATCTGCCTGGCGGGCCAGATCTCTGCCATTGGCTCAGTCTTGTCACCGGGCCCATCATAAGCTCCGCCTACTCTTCCGGTGGTGGGACTGTCTCCATGGTGATGGCAAAGGAGCCTTAGTCCCGCCCACCTGGCCTTGACTTCACCTAGCCGGCCTGCTGACCCTCACTCAGACCTCTGTGTTGATAAAAATTAATGTCGGCCAGTGCCCAGGTGTCAGCATCTGGGATAAAGGATTCCGGACCTTGCCTGGGGCAGAAGGCAGCCTAGGTCAGCTGGTACCTGGAAGTCTAGTGACTCGTGACACTGCTGCCAGTGACAGACAAATGGTGACTCCCACACTCACATATCCCCTGGTGGCAGAATGACAGTGATGGGTGGAGAAACATGGCTCCGGAGCACTCGCGCAATGGGGCACCGGCCAAAGGCCAGGGCCAGTAGTGGACGTCGCGGAGCTGAATGGCGAGCCAGTGAAGGGCCCAAGGATTCCTCTTGTATGTGGGAAACATGTCATCCGGGTCCCCACGTCCATAAACCACCGGATTGCTGGGGCCCGGGATGCCAGGATTTGGGCCTTGCCTTCGCAGCCCGGCCACATAGGCAGCCTTCCACCGGAGGCGGGGATATGTAGACAGCAAAAATGTGGAAAATGGCAGTGTCTCCTCGATTTCTCTGGCATCGGCCTTTTTGAGCGGCATGCTTTTTTCCTAGTAGGATGAGGCACCGACGGAGAAAGGCAGGATTATGTGTGCAGGAAAGGTATGTGCTGAGAAGGTGACAAGGTTGAGACCAGGTTGGGATCTTTAGTCCCAGGAAGGGCCCCTGGCAGGTGTGGGTCAATGTTCTGTGCCCATCCCACTTGGCGTGGGGAGGTTTACACCATACAAAGCAGCAGCGGAATTATTCTTCCCCCAGAGGTTGCATGTGCCCACAAGCGCCACCTGGCCAGGGTCCGCCCCTACCGTATTGCCCATGTCGATCAACAGAAGCTGAGAGCTTCCAGAGAGACTAACTGCTATTCTCTAGCCACGGGGAAGCGGTACAGCCAGAAGCCTCCCCTGTTTCATCTCCAGGTTCCCTCTCAGGCCCCTCATAGTTGTGGTGTGTCTCAGGGGTAGAAAAAAGAGATTTCTTTAAAAGAACACATACAAAGAGGGGCCATAGATGCTGAGGAAGGGCGCCTTGCCTACTGATATCGCAGCGTAAGTGGAAAAGAGGTACCTGCCTGCTGTCCCAGTATGTCGAACGTGTCCACATCAGGGGTTGCCTACTGTGAAGTTATTCCCTGGGTGCCCTCGATTTTGTGGCCAAGGACAGAAGGGGCCGTTGTGTGTCCACGGGTAAAATGGAGGGCTCTGCGGAACCGGCCGGTTAGGCTGGACCTCTCCTATTGGCTCAGAGTTTGTGACCCGTCCCCGTCAGAAGTTCCGGCCAGCCTTGCGGTGGCTGTCTCCATGGTGATTGGGAAGGAAGCCTTAGGCCCCGCACTCAGCCTTCACCTGGCCCACCTGGCCTCTTTACCCTCATCTAGACCGCTGTGTAGATGAAAGAAAGGATGTCGGCCAGTGACCACGTGTCCTCATTTCCTTTGAAGGATTAAGCTCCTTGCCTGGGCAGAAGACAGCCAAGGTCAGCCTGAGCCTAGACATCTAGTGACCTGTGACACTGCAGACAGTGATAGATGTTGATGTCCACGCTCAGGTAGCCGCAGGTGGCGGATCGAGAGTGGTCGGAGGTGAAGTGTTAACTAGAGGTGACACACTGACAAGGGCACGGGCCAAAGGTCGGGAAAAATAGCTGAGGTCGTGGAGCTCTAGCGGAGCCAGTCTAGGGCCGAGGCCTCCCTCCTGTACGTGGCAAAGAGGTGATCCGTAGGCCGCCATGCGCAGCCTCTGGACTGCTGGGGCCCTGGATGCCCGGATTTCGGCCTTGTCTTCGGAGAAGTGACGCACATGCAGCGTGCCACCGGAGGCTGTGGCCCAGCAGAGGGCAAAATCTTGAAAATGCGGGCTTCAGTTGACTTGGCCTGTGCTCTCCTTTGGCTGAGTGCCATCCTGTGTTTCCTAGCAGGAGAAGGCATTCGTGGAGAGAGGCGGATTCCCTGTGTGCAGGCAAAGTGTGTGCTGAGATGATGAGTCGCTGGAGACCGGGGTGGACTCTTCAGACCCAGGATAGGCCTCTGGCAGGTATGTGTCAATGTTTTCTGCCCTTCGCACTCAGCCAGGTATTTGCATACAATGTTACCAGCGGAATTAGTAGTCTCCGGAGAGGCTGCCACATGTCAGCAAGCTTCACCTGGCCAGGGTCCGCCGGTGATGTAGCTACCCCATCAGTCACTACTCTCTAGACCTTCCAGATAAACTACCAGATCTTGTCTGCCCATGGGCAACCAGTAGAGCCAGAGGCCTTCCCCCTTTGCTCTTTGGTCTCTAGGCACTCTATCAGGCACTCCAAGCTGTGAAGTGACTCAGGGGGGAGAAGGAAGAGATTTCAGAGAATGAACACATCCAGAGAGAGACAGAGAGAGGCAAGAGATGCTGAGTGGGGATGCCTTGCGTAGTGATATCCTCAGGAAAGTGGGAAAGAGGTACCTGGCCTGCTCTGCCAATGCCCTGAACCAGTCCGCACCAGGGGCTCCCCTGTGCCTGCGTAGGCTTTCCCAGGGTGTGCTCAAATCCTGTGGCCACTAGGTGTCATAGGTCATAATGGAGGGCCCTGTGTCATCTGCCTGGCGGGCCAGATCTCTGCCATTGGCTCAGTCTTGTCACCGGGCCCATCATAAGCTCCGCCTACTCTTCCGGTGGTGGGACTGTCTCCATGGTGATGGCAAAGGAGCCTTAGTCCCGCCCACCTGGCCTTGACTTCACCTAGCTGGCCTGCTGACCCTCACTCAGACCTCTGTGTTGATAAAAATTAATGTCGGCCAGTGCCCAGGTGTCAGCATCTGGGATAAAGGATTCCGGACCTTGCCTGGGGCAGAAGGCAGCCTAGGTCAGCTGGTACCTGGAAGTCTAGTGACTCGTGACACTGCTGCCAGTGACAGACAAATGGTGACTCCCACACTCACATATCCCCTGGTGGCAGAATGACAGTGATGGGTGGAGAAACATGGCTCCGGAGCACTCGCGCAATGGGGCACCGGCCAAAGGCCAGGGCCAGTAGTGGACGTCGCGGAGCTGAATGGCGAGCCAGTGAAGGGCCCAAGGATTCCTCTTGTATGTGGGAAACATGTCATCCGGGTCCCCACGTCCATAAACCACCGGATTGCTGGGGCCCGGGATGCCAGGATTTGGGCCTTGCCTTCGCAGCCCGGCCACATAGGCAGCCTTCCACCGGAGGCGGGGATATGTAGACAGCAAAAATGTGGAAAATGGCAGTGTCTCCTCGATTTCTCTGGCATCGGCCTTTTTGAGCGGCATGCTTTTTTCCTAGTAGGATGAGGCACCGACGGAGAAAGGCAGGATTATGTGTGCAGGAAAGGTATGTGCTGAGAAGGTGACAAGGTTGAGACCAGGTTGGGATCTTTAGTCCCAGGAAGGGCCCCTGGCAGGTGTGGGTCAATGTTCTGTGCCCATCCCACTTGGCGTGGGGAGGTTTACACCATACAAAGCAGCAGCGGAATTATTCTTCCCCCAGAGGTTGCATGTGCCCACAAGTGCCACCTGGCCAGGGTCCGCCCCTACCGTATTGCCCATGTCGATCAACAGAAGCTGAGAGCTTCCAGAGAGACTAACTGCTATTCTCTAGCCACGGGGAAGCGGTACAGCCAGAAGCCTCCCCTGTTTCATCTCCAGGTTCCCTCTCAGGCCCCTCATAGTTGTGGTGTGTCTCAGGGGTAGAAAAAAGAGATTTCTTTAAAAGAACACATACAAAGAGGGGCCATAGATGCTGAGGAAGGGCGCCTTGCCTACTGATATCGCAGCGTAAGTGGAAAAGAGGTACCTGCCTGCTGTCCCAGTATGTCGAACGTGTCCACATCAGGGGTTGCCTACTGTGAAGTTATTCCCTGGGTGCCCTCGATTTTGTGGCCAAGGACAGAAGGGGCCGTTGTGTGTCCACGGGTAAAATGGAGGGCTCTGCGGAACCGGCCGGTTAGGCTGGACCTCTCCTATTGGCTCAGAGTTTGTGACCCGTCCCCGTCAGAAGTTCCGGCCAGCCTTGCGGTGGCTGTCTCCATGGTGATTGGGAAGGAAGCCTTAGGCCCCGCACTCAGCCTTCACCTGGCCCACCTGGCCTCTTTACCCTCATCTAGACCGCTGTGTAGATGAAAGAAAGGATGTCGGCCAGTGACCACGTGTCCTCATTTCCTTTGAAGGATTAAGCTCCTTGCCTGGGCAGAAGACAGCCAAGGTCAGCCTGAGCCTAGACACCTAGTGACCTGTGACACTGCAGACAGTGATAGATGTTGATGTCCACGCTCAGGTAGCCGCAGGTGGCGGATCGAGAGTGGTCGGAGGTGAAGTGTTAACTAGAGGTGACACACTGACAAGGGCACGGGCCAAAGGTCGGGAAAAATAGCTGAGGTCGTGGAGCTCTAGCGGAGCCAGTCTAGGGCCGAGGCCTCCCTCCTGTACGTGGCAAAGAGGTGATCCGTATGCCGCCATGCGCAGCCTCTGGACTGCTGGGGCCCTGGATGCCCGGATTTCGGCCTTGTCTTCGGAGAAGTGACGCACATGCAGCGTGCCACCGGAGGCTGTGGCCCAGCAGAGGGCAAAATCTTGAAAATGCGGGCTTCAGTTGACTTTGCCTGTGCTCTCCTTTGGCTGAGTGCCATCCTGTGTTTCCTAGCAGGAGAAGGCATTCGTGGAGAGAGGCGGATTCCCTGTGTGCAGGCAAAGTGTGTGCTGAGATGATGAGTCGCTGGAGACCGGGGTGGACTCTTCAGACCCAGGATAGGCCTCTGGCAGGTATGTGTCAATGTTTTCTGCCCTTCGCACTCAGCCAGGTATTTGCATACAATGTTACCAGCGGAATTAGTAGTCTCCGGAGAGGCTGCCACATGTCAGCAAGCTTCACCTGGCCAGGGTCCGCCGGTGATGTAGCTACCCCATCAGTCACTACTCTCTAGACCTTCCAGATAAACTACCAGATCTTGTCTGCCCATGGGCAACCAGTAGAGCCAGAGGCCTTCCCCCTTTGCTCTTTGGTCTCTAGGCACTCTATCAGGCACTCCAAGCTGTGAAGTGACTCAGGGGGGAGAAGGAAGAGATTTCAGAGAATGAACACATCCAGAGAGAGACAGAGAGAGGCAAGAGATGCTGAGTGGGGATGCCTTGCGTAGTGATATCCTCAGGAAAGTGGGAAAGAGGTACCTGGCCTGCTCTGCCAATGCCCTGAACCAGTCCGCACCAGGGGCTCCCCTGTGCCTGCGTAGGCTTTCCCAGGGTGTGCTCAAATCCTGTGGCCACTAGGTGTCATAGGTCATAATGGAGGGCCCTGTGTCATCTGCCTGGCGGGCCAGATCTCTGCCATTGGCTCAGTCTTGTCACCGGGCCCATCATAAGCTCCGCCTACTCTTCCGGTGGTGGGACTGTCTCCATGGTGATGGCAAAGGAGCCTTAGTCCCGCCCACCTGGCCTTGACTTCACCTAGCTGGCCTGCTGACCCTCACTCAGACCTCTGTGTTGATAAAAATTAATGTCGGCCAGTGCCCAGGTGTCAGCATCTGGGATAAAGGATTCCGGACCTTGCCTGGGGCAGAAGGCAGCCTAGGTCAGCTGGTACCTGGAAGTCTAGTGACTCGTGACACTGCTGCCAGTGACAGACAAATGGTGACTCCCACACTCACATATCCCCTGGTGGCAGAATGACAGTGATGGGTGGAGAAACATGGCTCCGGAGCACTCGCGCAATGGGGCACCGGCCAAAGGCCAGGGCCAGTAGTGGACGTCGCGGAGCTGAATGGCGAGCCAGTGAAGGGCCCAAGGATTCCTCTTGTATGTGGGAAACATGTCATCCGGGTCCCCACGTCCATAAACCACCGGATTGCTGGGGCCCGGGATGCCAGGATTTCGGCCTTGCCTTCGCAGCCCGGCCACATAGGCAGCCTTCCACCGGAGGCGGGGATATGTAGACAGCAAAAATGTGGAAAATGGCAGTGTCTCCTCGATTTCTCTGGCATCGGCCTTTTTGAGCGGCATGCTTTTTTCCTAGTAGGATGAGGCACCGACGGAGAAAGGCAGGATTATGTGTGCAGGAAAGGTATGTGCTGAGAAGGTGACAAGGTTGAGACCAGGTTGGGATCTTTAGTCCCAGGAAGGGCCCCTGGCAGGTGTGGGTCAATGTTCTGTGCCCATCCCACTTGGCGTGGGGAGGTTTACACCATACAAAGCAGCAGCGGAATTATTCTTCCCCCAGAGGTTGCATGTGCCCACAAGCGCCACCTGGCCAGGGTCCGCCCCTACCGTATTGCCCATGTCGATCAACAGAAGCTGAGAGCTTCCAGAGAGACTAACTGCTATTCTCTAGCCACGGGGAAGCGGTACAGCCAGAAGCCTCCCCTGTTTCATCTCCAGGTTCCCTCTCAGGCCCCTCATAGTTGTGGTGTGTCTCAGGGGTAGAAAAAAGAGATTTCTTTAAAAGAACACATACAAAGAGGGGCCATAGATGCTGAGGAAGGGCGCCTTGCCTACTGATATCGTAGCATAAGTGGAAAAGAGGTACCTGCCTGCTGTCCCAGTATGTCGAACGTGTCCACATCAGGGGTTGCCTACTGTGAAGTTATTCCCTGGGTGCCCTCGATTTTGTGGCCAAGGACAGAAGGGGCCGTTGTGTGTCCACGGGTAAAATGGAGGGCTCTGCGGAACCGGCCGGTTAGGCTGGACCTCTCCTATTGGCTCAGAGTTTGTGACCCGTCCCCGTCAGAAGTTCCGGCCAGCCTTGCGGTGGCTGTCTCCATGGTGATTGGGAAGGAAGCCTTAGGCCTCGCACTCAGCCTTCACCTGGCCGACCTGGCCTCTTTACCCTCATCTAGACCGCTGTGTAGATGAAAGAAAGGATGTCGGCCAGTGACCACGTGTCCTCATTTCCTTTGAAGGATTAAGCTCCTTGCCTGGGCAGAAGACAGCCAAGGTCAGCCTGAGCCTAGACACCTAGTGACCTGTGACACTGCAGACAGTGATAGATGTTGATGTCCACGCTCAGGTAGCCGCAGGTGGCGGATCGAGAGTGGTCAGAGGTGAAGTGTTAACTAGAGGTGACACACTGACAAGGGCACGGGCCAAAGGTCGGGAAAAATAGCTGAGGTCGTGGAGCTCTAGCGGAGCCAGTCTAGGGCCGAGGCCTCCCTCCTGTACGTGGCAAAGAGGTGATCCGTATGCCGCCATGCGCAGCCTCTGGACTGCTGGGGCCCTGGATGCCCGGATTTCGGCCTTGTCTTCGGAGAAGTGAGGCACATGCAGCGTGCCACCGGAGGCTGTGACCCAGCAGAGGGCAAAATCTTGAAAATGCGGGCTTCAGTTGACTTTGCCTGTGCTCTCCTTTGGCTGAGTGCCATCCTGTGTTTCCTAGCAGGAGAAGGCATTCGTGGAGAGAGGCGGATTCCCTGTGTGCAGGCAAAGTGTGTGCTGAGATGATGAGTCGCTGGAGACCGGGGTGGACTCTTCAGACCCAGGATAGGCCTCTGGCAGGTATGTGTCAATGTTTTCTGCCCTTCGCACTCAGCCAGGTATTTGCATACAATGTTACCAGCGGAATTAGTAGTCTCCGGAGAGGCTGCCACGTGTCAGCAAGCTTCACCTGGCCAGGGTCCGCCGGTGATGTAGCTACCCCATCAGTCACTACTCTCTAGACCTTCCAGATAAACTACCAGATCTTGTCTGCCCATGGGCAACCAGTAGAGTCAGGGGCCTTCCCCCTTTGCTCTTTGGTCTCTAGGCACTCTATCAGGCATTCCAAGCTGTGAAGTGACTCCGGGGGAGAAGGAAGAGATTTCAGAGAATGAACACATCCAGAGAGAGACAGAGAGAGGCAAGAGATGCTGAGTGGGGATGCCTTGCGTAGTGATATCCTCAGGAAAGTGGGAAAGAGGTACCTGGCCTGCTCTGCCAATGCCCTGAACCAGTCCGCACCAGGGGCTCCCCTGTGCCTGCGTAGGCTTTCCCAGGGTGTGCTCAAATCCTGTGGCCACTAGGTGTCATAGGTCATAATGGAGGGCCCTGTGTCATCTGCCTGGCGGGCCAGATCTCTGCCATTGGCTCAGTCTTGTCACCGGGCCCATCATAAGCTCCGCCTACTCTTCCGGTGGTGGGACTGTCTCCATGGTGATGGCAAGGAGCCTTAGTCCCGCCCACCTGGCCTTGACTTCACCTAGCTGGCCTGCTGACCCTCACTCAGACCTCTGTGTTGATAAAAATTAATGTCGGCCAGTGCCCAGGTGTCAGCATCTGGGATAAAGGATTCCGGACCTTGCCTGGGGCAGAAGGCAGCCTAGGTCAGCTGGTACCTGGAAGTCTAGTGACTCGTGACACTGCTGCCAGTGACAGACAAATGGTGACTCCCACACTCACATATCCCCTGGTGGCAGAATGACAGTGATGGGTGGAGAAACATGGCTCCGGAGCACTCGCGCAATGGGGCACCGGCCAAAGGCCAGGGCCTGTAGTGGACGTCGCGGAGCTGAATGGCGAGCCAGTGAAGGGCCCAAGGATTCCTCTTGTATGTGGGAAACATGTCATCCGGGTCCCCACGTCCATAAACCACCGGATTGCTGGGGCCCGGGATGCCAGGATTTGGGCCTTGCCTTCGCAGCCCGGCCACATAGGCAGCCTTCCACCGGAGGCGGGGATATGTAGACAGCAAAAATGTGGAAAATGGCAGTGTCTCCTCGATTTCTCTGGCATCGGCCTTTTTGAGCGGCATGCTTTTTTCCTAGTAGGATGAGGCACCGACGGAGAAAGGCAGGATTATGTGTGCAGGAAAGGTATGTGCTGAGAAGGTGACAAGGTTGAGACCAGGTTGGGATCTTTAGTCCCAGGAAGGGCCCCTGGCAGGTGTGGGTCAATGTTCTGTGCCCATCCCACTTGGCGTGGGGAGGTTTACACCATACAAAGCAGCAGCGGAATTATTCTTCCCCCAGAGGTTGCATGTGCCCACAAGCGCCACCTGGCCAGGGTCCGCCCCTACCGTATTGCCCATGTCGATCAACAGAAGCTGAGAGCTTCCAGAGAGACTAACTGCTATTCTCTAGCCACGGGGAAGCGGTACAGCCAGAAGCCTCCCCTGTTTCATCTCCAGGTTCCCTCTCAGGCCCCTCATAGTTGTGGTGTGTCTCAGGGGTAGAAAAAAGAGATTTCTTTAAAAGAACACATACAAAGAGGGGCCATAGATGCTGAGGAAGGGCGCCTTGCCTACTGATATCGTAGCGTAAGTGGAAAAGAGGTACCTGCCTGCTGTCCCAGTATGTCGAACGTGTCCACATCAGGGGTTGCCTACTGTGAAGTTATTCCCTGGGTGCCCTCGATTTTGTGGCCAAGGACAGAAGGGGCCGTTGTGTGTCCACGGGTAAAATGGAGGGCTCTGCGGAACCGGCCGGTTAGGCTGGACCTCTCCTATTGGCTCAGAGTTTGTGACCCGTCCCCGTCAGAAGTTCCGGCCAGCCTTGCGGTGGCTGTCTCCATGGTGATTGGGAAGGAAGCCTTAGGCCCCGCACTCAGCCTTGACCTGGCCCACCTGGCCTCTTTACCCTCATCTAGACCGCTGTGTAGATGAAAGAAAGGATGTCGGCCAGTGACCACGTGTCCTCATTTCCTTTGAAGGATTAAGCTCCTTGCCTGGGCAGAAGACAGCCAAGGTCAGCCTGAGCCTAGACACCTAGTGACCTGTGACACTGCAGACAGTGATAGATGTTGATGTCCACGCTCAGGTAGCCGCAGGTGGCGGATCGAGAGTGGTCGGAGGTGAAGTGTTAACTAGAGGTGACACACTGACAAGGGCACGGGCCAAAGGTCGGGAAAAATAGCTGAGGTCGTGGAGCTCTAGCGGAGCCAGTCTAGGGCCGAGGCCTCCCTCCTGTACGTGGCAAAGAGGTGATCCGTATGCCGCCATGCGCAGCCTCTGGACTGCTGGGGCCCTGGATGCCCGGATTTCGGCCTTGTCTTCGGAGAAGTGAGGCACATGCAGCGTGCCACCGGAGGCTGTGGCCCAGCAGAGGGCAAAATCTTGAAAATGCGGGCTTCAGTTGACTTTGCCTGTGCTCTCCTTTGGCTGAGTGCCATCCTGTGTTTCCTAGCAGGAGAAGGCATTCGTGGAGAGAGGCGGATTCCCTGTGTGCAGGCAAAGTGTGTGCTGAGATGATGAGTCGCTGGAGACCGGGGTGGACTCTTCAGACCCAGGATAGGCCTCTGGCAGGTATGTGTCAATGTTTTCTGCCCTTCGCACTCAGCCAGGTATTTGCATACAATGTTACCAGCGGAATTAGTAGTCTCCGGAGAGGCTGCCACATGTCAGCAAGCTTCACCTGGCCAGGGTCCGCCGGTGATGTAGCTACCCCATCAGTCACTACTCTCTAGACCTTCCAGATAAACTACCAGATCTTGTCTGCCCATGGGCAACCAGTAGAGCCAGAGGCCTTCCCCCTTTGCTCTTTGGTCTCTAGGCACTCTATCAGGCACTCCAAGCTGTGAAGTGACTCCGGGGGAGAAGGAAGAGATTTCAGAGAATGAACACATCCAGAGAGAGACAGAGAGAGGCAAGAGATGCTGAGTGGGGATGCCTTGCGTAGTGATATCCTCAGGAAAGTGGGAAAGAGGTACCTGGCCTGCTCTGCCAATGCCCTGAACCAGTCCGCACCAGGGGCTCCCCTGTGCCTGCGTAGGCTTTCCCAGGGTGTGCTCAAATCCTGTGGCCACTAGGTGTCATAGGTCATAATGGAGGGCCCTGTGTCATCTGCCTGGCGGGCCAGATCTCTGCCATTGGCTCAGTCTTGTCACCGGGCCCATCATAAGCTCCGCCTACTCTTCCGGTGGTGGGACTGTCTCCATGGTGATGGCAAAGGAGCCTTAGTCCCGCCCACCTGGCCTTGACTTCACCTAGCTGGCCTGCTGACCCTCACTCAGACCTCTGTGTTGATAAAAATTAATGTCGGCCAGTGCCCAGGTGTCAGCATCTGGGATAAAGGATTCCGGACCTTGCCTGGGGCAGAAGGCAGCCTAGGTCAGCTGGTACCTGGAAGTCTAGTGACTCGTGACACTGCTGCCAGTGACAGACAAATGGTGACTCCCACACTCACATATCCCCTGGTGGCAGAATGACAGCGATGGGTGGAGAAACATGGCTCCGGAGCACTCGCGCAATGGGGCACCGGCCAAAGGCCAGGGCCAGTAGTGGACGTCGCGGAGCTGAATGGCGAGCCAGTGAAGGGCCCAAGGATTCCTCTTGTATGTGGGAAACATGTCATCCGGGTCCCCACGTCCATAAACCACCGGATTGCTGGGGCCCGGGATGCCAGGATTTGGGCCTTGCCTTCGCAGCCCGGCCACATAGGCAGCCTTCCACCGGAGGCGGGGATATGTAGACAGCAAAAATGTGGAAAATGGCAGTGTCTCCTCGATTTCTCTGGCATCGGCCTTTTTGAGCGGCATGCTTTTTTCCTAGTAGGATGAGGCACCGACGGAGAAAGGCAGGATTATGTGTGCAGGAAAGGTATGTGCTGAGAAGGTGACAAGGTTGAGACCAGGTTGGGATCTTTAGTCCCAGGAAGGGCCCCTGGCAGGTGTGGGTCAATGTTCTGTGCCCATCCCACTTGGCGTGGGGAGGTTTACACCATACAAAGCAGCAGCGGAATTATTCTTCCCCCAGAGGTTGCATGTGCCCACAAGCGCCACCTGGCCAGGGTCCGCCCCTACCGTATTGCCCATGTCGATCAACAGAAGCTGAGAGCTTCCAGAGAGACTAACTGCTATTCTCTAGCCACGGGGAAGCGGTACAGCCAGAAGCCTCCCCTGTTTCATCTCCAGGTTCCCTCTCAGGCCCCTCATAGTTGTGGTGTGTCTCAGGGGTAGAAAAAAGAGATTTCTTTAAAAGAACACATACAAAGAGGGGCCATAGATGCTGAGGAAGGGCGCCTTGCCTACTGATATCGTAGCATAAGTGGAAAAGAGGTACCTGCCTGCTGTCCCAGTATGTCGAACGTGTCCACATCAGGGGTTGCCTACTGTGAAGTTATTCCCTGGGTGCCCTCGATTTTGTGGCCAAGGACAGAAGGGGCCGTTGTGTGTCCACGGGTAAAATGGAGGGCTCTGCGGAACCGGCCGGTTAGGCTGGACCTCTCCTATTGGCTCAGAGTTTGTGACCCGTCCCCGTCAGAAGTTCCGGCCAGCCTTGCGGTGGCTGTCTCCATGGTGATTGGGAAGGAAGCCTTAGGCCTCGCACTCAGCCTTCACCTGGCCGACCTGGCCTCTTTACCCTCATCTAGACCGCTGTGTAGATGAAAGAAAGGATGTCGGCCAGTGACCACGTGTCCTCATTTCCTTTGAAGGATTAAGCTCCTTGCCTGGGCAGAAGACAGCCAAGGTCAGCCTGAGCCTAGACACCTAGTGACCTGTGACACTGCAGACAGTGATAGATGTTGATGTCCACGCTCAGGTAGCCGCAGGTGGCGGATCGAGAGTGGTCAGAGGTGAAGTGTTAACTAGAGGTGACACACTGACAAGGGCACGGGCCAAAGGTCGGGAAAAATAGCTGAGGTCGTGGAGCTCTAGCGGAGCCAGTCTAGGGCCGAGGCCTCCCTCCTGTACGTGGCAAAGAGGTGATCCGTATGCCGCCATGCGCAGCCTCTGGACTGCTGGGGCCCTGGATGCCCGGATTTCGGCCTTGTCTTCGGAGAAGTGAGGCACATGCAGCGTGCCACCGGAGGCTGTGACCCAGCAGAGGGCAAAATCTTGAAAATGCGGGCTTCAGTTGACTTTGCCTGTGCTCTCCTTTGGCTGAGTGCCATCCTGTGTTTCCTAGCAGGAGAAGGCATTCGTGGAGAGAGGCGGATTCCCTGTGTGCAGGCAAAGTGTGTGCTGAGATGATGAGTCGCTGGAGACCGGGGTGGACTCTTCAGACCCAGGATAGGCCTCTGGCAGGTATGTGTCAATGTTTTCTGCCCTTCGCACTCAGCCAGGTATTTGCATACAATGTTACCAGCGGAATTAGTAGTCTCCGGAGAGGCTGCCACGTGTCAGCAAGCTTCACCTGGCCAGGGTCCGCCGGTGATGTAGCTACCCCATCAGTCACTACTCTCTAGACCTTCCAGATAAACTACCAGATCTTGTCTGCCCATGGGCAACCAGTAGAGTCAGGGGCCTTCCCCCTTTGCTCTTTGGTCTCTAGGCACTCTATCAGGCATTCCAAGCTGTGAAGTGACTCCGGGGGAGAAGGAAGAGATTTCAGAGAATGAACACATCCAGAGAGAGACAGAGAGAGGCAAGAGATGCTGAGTGGGGATGCCTTGCGTAGTGATATCCTCAGGAAAGTGGGAAAGAGGTACCTGGCCTGCTCTGCCAATGCCCTGAACCAGTCCGCACCAGGGGCTCCCCTGTGCCTGCGTAGGCTTTCCCAGGGTGTGCTCAAATCCTGTGGCCACTAGGTGTCATAGGTCATAATGGAGGGCCCTGTGTCATCTGCCTGGCGGGCCAGATCTCTGCCATTGGCTCAGTCTTGTCACCGGGCCCATCATAAGCTCCGCCTACTCTTCCGGTGGTGGGACTGTCTCCATGGTGATGGCAAGGAGCCTTAGTCCCGCCCACCTGGCCTTGACTTCACCTAGCTGGCCTGCTGACCCTCACTCAGACCTCTGTGTTGATAAAAATTAATGTCGGCCAGTGCCCAGGTGTCAGCATCTGGGATAAAGGATTCCGGACCTTGCCTGGGGCAGAAGGCAGCCTAGGTCAGCTGGTACCTGGAAGTCTAGTGACTCGTGACACTGCTGCCAGTGACAGACAAATGGTGACTCCCACACTCACATATCCCCTGGTGGCAGAATGACAGTGATGGGTGGAGAAACATGGCTCCGGAGCACTCGCGCAATGGGGCACCGGCCAAAGGCCAGGGCCTGTAGTGGACGTCGCGGAGCTGAATGGCGAGCCAGTGAAGGGCCCAAGGATTCCTCTTGTATGTGGGAAACATGTCATCCGGGTCCCCACGTCCATAAACCACCGGATTGCTGGGGCCCGGGATGCCAGGATTTGGGCCTTGCCTTCGCAGCCCGGCCACATAGGCAGCCTTCCACCGGAGGCGGGGATATGTAGACAGCAAAAATGTGGAAAATGGCAGTGTCTCCTCGATTTCTCTGGCATCGGCCTTTTTGAGCGGCATGCTTTTTTCCTAGTAGGATGAGGCACCGACGGAGAAAGGCAGGATTATGTGTGCAGGAAAGGTATGTGCTGAGAAGGTGACAAGGTTGAGACCAGGTTGGGATCTTTAGTCCCAGGAAGGGCCCCTGGCAGGTGTGGGTCAATGTTCTGTGCCCATCCCACTTGGCGTGGGGAGGTTTACACCATACAAAGCAGCAGCGGAATTATTCTTCCCCCAGAGGTTGCATGTGCCCACAAGCGCCACCTGGCCAGGGTCCGCCCCTACCGTATTGCCCATGTCGATCAACAGAAGCTGAGAGCTTCCAGAGAGACTAACTGCTATTCTCTAGCCACGGGGAAGCGGTACAGCCAGAAGCCTCCCCTGTTTCATCTCCAGGTTCCCTCTCAGGCCCCTCATAGTTGTGGTGTGTCTCAGGGGTAGAAAAAAGAGATTTCTTTAAAAGAACACATACAAAGAGGGGCCATAGATGCTGAGGAAGGGCGCCTTGCCTACTGATATCGTAGCGTAAGTGGAAAAGAGGTACCTGCCTGCTGTCCCAGTATGTCGAACGTGTCCACATCAGGGGTTGCCTACTGTGAAGTTATTCCCTGGGTGCCCTCGATTTTGTGGCCAAGGACAGAAGGGGCCGTTGTGTGTCCACGGGTAAAATGGAGGGCTCTGCGGAACCGGCCGGTTAGGCTGGACCTCTCCTATTGGCTCAGAGTTTGTGACCCGTCCCCGTCAGAAGTTCCGGCCAGCCTTGCGGTGGCTGTCTCCATGGTGATTGGGAAGGAAGCCTTAGGCCCCGCACTCAGCCTTGACCTGGCCCACCTGGCCTCTTTACCCTCATCTAGACCGCTGTGTAGATGAAAGAAAGGATGTCGGCCAGTGACCACGTGTCCTCATTTCCTTTGAAGGATTAAGCTCCTTGCCTGGGCAGAAGACAGCCAAGGTCAGCCTGAGCCTAGACACCTAGTGACCTGTGACACTGCAGACAGTGATAGATGTTGATGTCCACGCTCAGGTAGCCGCAGGTGGCGGATCGAGAGTGGTCGGAGGTGAAGTGTTAACTAGAGGTGACACACTGACAAGGGCACGGGCCAAAGGTCGGGAAAAATAGCTGAGGTCGTGGAGCTCTAGCGGAGCCAGTCTAGGGCCGAGGCCTCCCTCCTGTACGTGGCAAAGAGGTGATCCGTATGCCGCCATGCGCAGCCTCTGGACTGCTGGGGCCCTGGATGCCCGGATTTCGGCCTTGTCTTCGGAGAAGTGAGGCACATGCAGCGTGCCACCGGAGGCTGTGGCCCAGCAGAGGGCAAAATCTTGAAAATGCGGGCTTCAGTTGACTTTGCCTGTGCTCTCCTTTGGCTGAGTGCCATCCTGTGTTTCCTAGCAGGAGAAGGCATTCGTGGAGAGAGGCGGATTCCCTGTGTGCAGGCAAAGTGTGTGCTGAGATGATGAGTCGCTGGAGACCGGGGTGGACTCTTCAGACCCAGGATAGGCCTCTGGCAGGTATGTGTCAATGTTTTCTGCCCTTCGCACTCAGCCAGGTATTTGCATACAATGTTACCAGCGGAATTAGTAGTCTCCGGAGAGGCTGCCACGTGTCAGCAAGCTTCACCTGGCCAGGGTCCGCCGGTGATGTAGCTACCCCATCAGTCACTACTCTCTAGACCTTCCAGATAAACTACCAGATCTTGTCTGCCCATGGGCAACCAGTAGAGCCAGAGGCCTTCCCCCTTTGCTCTTTGGTCTCTAGGCACTCTATCAGGCACTCCAAGCTGTGAAGTGACTCAGGGGGGAGAAGGAAGAGATTTCAGAGAATGAACACATCCAGAGAGAGACAGAGAGAGGCAAGAGATGCTGAGTGGGGATGCCTTGCGTAGTGATATCCTCAGGAAAGTGGGAAAGAGGTACCTGGCCTGCTCTGCCAATGCCCTGAACCAGTCCGCACCAGGGGCTCCCCTGTGCCTGCGTAGGCTTTCCCAGGGTGTGCTCAAATCCTGTGGCCACTAGGTGTCATAGGTCATAATGGAGGGCCCTGTGTCATCTGCCTGGCGGGCCAGATCTCTGCCATTGGCTCAGTCTTGTCACCGGGCCCATCATAAGCTCCGCCTACTCTTCCGGTGGTGGGACTGTCTCCATGGTGATGGCAAAGGAGCCTTAGTCCCGCCCACCTGGCCTTGACTTCACCTAGCTGGCCTGCTGACCCTCACTCAGACCTCTGTGTTGATAAAAATTAATGTCGGCCAGTGCCCAGGTGTCAGCATCTGGGATAAAGGATTCCGGACCTTGCCTGGGGCAGAAGGCAGCCTAGGTCAGCTGGTACCTGGAAGTCTAGTGACTCGTGACACTGCTGCCAGTGACAGACAAATGGTGACTCCCACACTCACATATCCCCTGGTGGCAGAATGACAGTGATGGGTGGAGAAACATGGCTCCGGAGCACTCGCGCAATGGGGCACCGGCCAAAGGCCAGGGCCAGTAGTGGACGTCGCGGAGCTGAATGGCGAGCCAGTGAAGGGCCCAAGGATTCCTCTTGTATGTGGGAAACATGTCATCCGGGTCCCCACGTCCATAAACCACCGGATTGCTGGGGCCCAGGATGCCAGGATTTGGGCCTTGCCTTCGCAGCCCGTCCACATAGGCAGCCTTCCACCGGAGGCGGGGATATGTAGACAGCAAAAATGTGGAAAATGGCAGTGTCTCCTCGATTTCTCTGGCATCGGCCTTTTTGAGCGGCATGCTTTTTTCCTAGTAGGATGAGGCACCGACGGAGAAAGGCAGGATTATGTGTGCAGGAAAGGTATGTGCTGAGAAGGTGACAAGGTTGAGACCAGGTTGGGATCTTTAGTCCCAGGAAGGGCCCCTGGCAGGTGTGGGTCAATGTTCTGTGCCCATCCCACTTGGCGTGGGGAGGTTTACACCATACAAAGCAGCAGCGGAATTATTCTTCCCCCAGAGGTTGCATGTGCCCACAAGCGCCACCTGGCCAGGGTCCGCCCCTACCGTATTGCCCATGTCGATCAACAGAAGCTGAGAGCTTCCAGAGAGACTAACTGCTATTCTCTAGCCACGGGGAAGCGGTACAGCCAGAAGCCTCCCCTGTTTCATCTCCAGGTTCCCTCTCAGGCCCCTCATAGTTGTGGTGTGTCTCAGGGGTAGAAAAAAGAGATTTCTTTAAAAGAACACATACAAAGAGGGGCCATAGATGCTGAGGAAGGGCGCCTTGCCTACTGATATCGTAGCGTAAGTGGAAAAGAGGTACCTGCCTGCTGTCCCAGTATGTCGAACGTGTCCACATCAGGGGTTGCCTACTGTGAAGTTATTCCCTGGGTGCCCTCGATTTTGTGGCCAAGGACAGAAGGGGCCGTTGTGTGTCCACGGGTAAAATGGAGGGCTCTGCGGAACCGGCCGGTTAGGCTGGACCTCTCCTATTGGCTCAGAGTTTGTGACCCGTCCCCGTCAGAAGTTCCGGCCAGCCTTGCGGTGGCTGTCTCCATGGTGATTGGGAAGGAAGCCTTAGGCCCCGCACTCAGCCTTCACCTGGCCCACCTGGCCTCTTTACCCTCATCTAGACCGCTGTGTAGATGAAAGAAAGGATGTCGGCCAGTGACCACGTGTCCTCATTTCCTTTGAAGGATTAAGCTCCTTGCCTGGGCAGAAGACAGCCAAGGTCAGCCTGAGCCTAGACACCTAGTGACCTGTGACACTGCAGACAGTGATAGATGTTGATGTCCACGCTCAGGTAGCCGCAGGTGGCGGATCGAGAGTGGTCGGAGGTGAAGTGTTAACTAGAGGTGACACACTGACAAGGGCACGGGCCAAAGGTCGGGAAAAATAGCTGAGGTCGTGGAGCTCTAGCGGAGCCAGTCTAGGGCCGAGGCCTCCCTCCTGTACGTGGCAAAGAGGTGATCCGTATGCCGCCATGCGCAGCCTCTGGACTGCTGGGGCCCTGGATGCCCGGATTTCGGCCTTGTCTTCGGAGAAGTGACGCACATGCAGCGTGCCACCGGAGGCTGTGGCCCAGCAGAGGGCAAAATCTTGAAAATGCGGGCTTCAGTTGACTTGGCCTGTGTTCTCCTTTGGCTGAGTGCCATCCTGTGTTTCCTAGCAGGAGAAGGCATTCGTGGAGAGAGGCGGATTCCCTGTGTGCAGGCAAAGTGTGTGCTGAGATGATGAGTCGCTGGAGACCGGGGTGGACTCTTCAGACCCAGGATAGGCCTCTGGCAGGTATGTGTCAATGTTTTCTGCCCTTCGCACTCAGCCAGGTATTTGCATACAATGTTACCAGCGGAATTAGTAGTCTCCGGAGAGGCTGCCACATGTCAGCAAGCTTCACCTGGCCAGGGTCCGCCGGTGATGTAGCTACCCCATCAGTCACTACTCTCTAGACCTTCCAGATAAACTACCAGATCTTGTCTGCCCATGGGCAACCAGTAGAGCCAGAGGCCTTCCCCCTTTGCTCTTTGGTCTCTAGGCACTCTATCAGGCACTCCAAGCTGTGAAGTGACTCCGGGGGGAGAAGGAAGAGATTTCAGAGAATGAACACATCCAGAGAGAGACAGAGAGAGGCAAGAGATGCTGAGTGGGGATGCCTTGCGTAGTGATATCCTCAGGAAAGTGGGAAAGAGGTACCTGGCCTGCTCTGCCAATGCCCTGAAGCAGTCCGCACCAGGGGCTCCCCTGTGCCTGCGTAGGCTTTCCCAGGGTGTGCTCAAATCCTGTGGCCACTAGGTGTCATAGGTCATAATGGAGGGCCCTGTGTCATCTGCCTGGCGGGCCAGATCTCTGCCATTGGCTCAGTCTTGTCACCGGGCCCATCATAAGCTCCGCCTACTCTTCCGGTGGTGGGACTGTCTCCATGGTGATGGCAAAGGAGCCTTAGTCCCGCCCACCTGGCCTTGACTTCACCTAGCTGGCCTGCTGACCCTCACTCAGACCTCTGTGTTGATAAAAATTAATGTCGGCCAGTGCCCAGGTGTCAGCATCTGGGATAAAGGATTCCGGACCTTGCCTGGGGCAGAAGGCAGCCTAGGTCAGCTGGTACCTGGAAGTCTAGTGACTCGTGACACTGCTGCCAGTGACAGACAAATGGTGACTCCCACACTCACATATCCCCTGGTGGCAGAATGACAGTGATGGGTGGAGAAACATGGCTCCGGAGCACTCGCGCAATGGGGCACCGGCCAAAGGCCAGGGCCAGTAGTGGACGTCGCGGAGCTGAATGGCGAGCCAGTGAAGGGCCCAAGGATTCCTCTTGTATGTGGGAAACATGTCATCCGGGTCCCCACGTCCATAAACCACCGGATTGCTGGGGCCCGGGATGCCAGGATTTGGGCCTTGCCTTCGCAGCCCGGCCACATAGGCAGCCTTCCACCGGAGGCGGGGATATGTAGACAGCAAAAATGTGGAAAATGGCAGTGTCTCCTCGATTTCTCTGGCATCGGCCTTTTTGAGCGGCATGCTTTTTTCCTAGTAGGATGAGGCACCGACGGAGAAAGGCAGGATTATGTGTGCAGGAAAGGTATGTGCTGAGAAGGTGACAAGGTTGAGACCAGGTTGGGATCTTTAGTCCCAGGAAGGGCCCCTGGCAGGTGTGGGTCAATGTTCTGTGCCCATCCCACTTGGCGTGGGGAGGTTTACACCATACAAAGCAGCAGCGGAATTATTCTTCCCCCAGAGGTTGCATGTGCCCACAAGCGCCACCTGGCCAGGGTCCGCCCCTACCGTATTGCCCATGTCGATCAACAGAAGCTGAGAGCTTCCAGAGAGACTAACTGCTATTCTCTAGCCACGGGGAAGCGGTACAGCCAGAAGCCTCCCCTGTTTCATCTCCAGGTTCCCTCTCAGGCCCCTCATAGTTGTGGTGTGTCTCAGGGGTAGAAAAAAGAGATTTCTTTAAAAGAACACATACAAAGAGGGGCCATAGATGCTGAGGAAGGGCGCCTTGCCTACTGATATCGCAGCGTAAGTGGAAAAGAGGTACCTGCCTGCTGTCCCAGTATGTCGAACGTGTCCACATCAGGGGTTGCCTACTGTGAAGTTATTCCCTGGGTGCCCTCGATTTTGTGGCCAAGGACAGAAGGGGCCGTTGTGTGTCCACGGGTAAAATGGAGGGCTCTGCGGAACCGGCCGGTTAGGCTGGACCTCTCCTATTGGCTCAGAGTTTGTGACCCGTCCCCGTCAGAAGTTCCGGCCAGCCTTGCGGTGGCTGTCTCCATGGTGATTGGGAAGGAAGCCTTAGGCCCCGCACTCAGCCTTCACCTGGCCCACCTGGCCTCTTTACCCTCATCTAGACCGCTGTGTAGATGAAAGAAAGGATGTCGGCCAGTGACCACGTGTCCTCATTTCCTTTGAAGGATTAAGCTCCTTGCCTGGGCAGAAGACAGCCAAGGTCAGCCTGAGCCTAGACACCTAGTGACCTGTGACACTGCAGACAGTGATAGATGTTGATGTCCACGCTCAGGTAGCCGCAGGTGGCGGATCGAGAGTGGTCGGAGGTGAAGTGTTAACTAGAGGTGACACACTGACAAGGGCACGGGCCAAAGGTCGGGAAAAATAGCTGAGGTCGTGGAGCTCTAGCGGAGCCAGTCTAGGGCCGAGGCCTCCCTCCTGTACGTGGCAAAGAGGTGATCCGTAGGCCGCCATGCGCAGCCTCTGGACTGCTGGGGCCCTGGATGCCCGGATTTCGGCCTTGTCTTCGGAGAAGTGACGCACATGCAGCGTGCCACCGGAGGCTGTGGCCCAGCAGAGGGCAAAATCTTGAAAATGCGGGCTTCAGTTGACTTTGCCTGTGCTCTCCTTTGGCTGAGTGCCATCCTGTGTTTCCTAGCAGGAGAAGGCATTCGTGGAGAGAGGCGGATTCCCTGTGTGCAGGCAAAGTGTGTGCTGAGATGATGAGTCGCTGGAGACCGGGGTGGACTCTTCAGACCCAGGATAGGCCTCTGGCAGGTATGTGTCAATGTTTTCTGCCCTTCGCACTCAGCCAGGTATTTGCATACAATGTTACCAGCGGAATTAGTAGTCTCCGGAGAGGCTGCCACATGTCAGCAAGCTTCACCTGGCCAGGGTCCGCCGGTGATGTAGCTACCCCATCAGTCACTACTCTCTAGACCTTCCAGATAAACTACCAGATCTTGTCTGCCCATGGGCAACCAGTAGAGCCAGAGGCCTTCCCCCTTTGCTCTTTGGTCTCTAGGCACTCTATCAGGCACTCCAAGCTGTGAAGTGACTCAGGGGGGAGAAGGAAGAGATTTCAGAGAATGAACACATCCAGAGAGAGACAGAGAGAGGCAAGAGATGCTGAGTGGGGATGCCTTGCGTAGTGATATCCTGAGGAAAGTGGGAAAGAGGTACCTGGCCTGCTCTGCCAATGACCTGAACCAGTCCGCACCAGGGGCTCCCCTGTGCCTGCGTAGGCTTTCCCAGGGTGTGCTCAAATCCTGTGGCCACTAGGTGTCATAGGTCATAATGGAGGGCCCTGTGTCATCTGCCTGGCGGGCCAGATCTCTGCCATTGGCTCAGTCTTGTCACCGGGCCCATCATAAGCTCCGCCTACTCTTCCGGTGGTGGGACTGTCTCCATGGTGATGGCAAAGGAGCCTTAGTCCCGCCCACCTGGCCTTGACTTCACCTAGCCGGCCTGCTGACCCTCACTCAGACCTCTGTGTTGATAAAAATTAATGTCGGCCAGTGCCCAGGTGTCAGCATCTGGGATAAAGGATTCCGGACCTTGCCTGGGGCAGAAGGCAGCCTAGGTCAGCTGGTACCTGGAAGTCTAGTGACTCGTGACACTGCTGCCAGTGACAGACAAATGGTGACTCCCACACTCACATATCCCCTGGTGGCAGAATGACAGTGATGGGTGGAGAAACATGGCTCCGGAGCACTCGCGCAATGGGGCACCGGCCAAAGGCCAGGGCCAGTAGTGGACGTCGCGGAGCTGAATGGCGAGCCAGTGAAGGGCCCAAGGATTCCTCTTGTATGTGGGAAACATGTCATCCGGGTCCCCACGTCCATAAACCACCGGATTGCTGGGGCCCGGGATGCCAGGATTTGGGCCTTGCCTTCGCAGCCCGGCCACATAGGCAGCCTTCCACCGGAGGCGGGGATATGTAGACAGCAAAAATGTGGAAAATGGCAGTGTCTCCTCGATTTCTCTGGCATCGGCCTTTTTGAGCGGCATGCTTTTTTCCTAGTAGGATGAGGCACCGACGGAGAAAGGCAGGATTATGTGTGCAGGAAAGGTATGTGCTGAGAAGGTGACAAGGTTGAGACCAGGTTGGGATCTTTAGTCCCAGGAAGGGCCCCTGGCAGGTGTGGGTCAATGTTCTGTGCCCATCCCACTTGGCGTGGGGAGGTTTACACCATACAAAGCAGCAGCGGAATTATTCTTCCCCCAGAGGTTGCATGTGCCCACAAGCGCCACCTGGCCAGGGTCCGCCCCTACCGTATTGCCCATGTCGATCAACAGAAGCTGAGAGCTTCCAGAGAGACTAACTGCTATTCTCTAGCCACGGGGAAGCGGTACAGCCAGAAGCCTCCCCTGTTTCATCTCCAGGTTCCCTCTCAGGCCCCTCATAGTTGTGGTGTGTCTCAGGGGTAGAAAAAAGAGATTTCTTTAAAAGAACACATACAAAGAGGGGCCATAGATGCTGAGGAAGGGCGCCTTGCCTACTGATATCGCAGCGTAAGTGGAAAAGAGGTACCTGCCTGCTGTCCCAGTATGTCGAACGTGTCCACATCAGGGGTTGCCTACTGTGAAGTTATTCCCTGGGTGCCCTCGATTTTGTGGCCAAGGACAGAAGGGGCCGTTGTGTGTCCACGGGTAAAATGGAGGGCTCTGCGGAACCGGCCGGTTAGGCTGGACCTCTCCTATTGGCTCAGAGTTTGTGACCCGTCCCCGTCAGAAGTTCCGGCCAGCCTTGCGGTGGCTGTCTCCATGGTGATTGGGAAGGAAGCCTTAGGCCCCGCACTCAGCCTTCACCTGGCCCACCTGGCCTCTTTACCCTCATCTAGACCGCTGTGTAGATGAAAGAAAGGATGTCGGCCAGTGACCACGTGTCCTCATTTCCTTTGAAGGATTAAGCTCCTTGCCTGGGCAGAAGACAGCCAAGGTCAGCCTGAGCCTAGACATCTAGTGACCTGTGACACTGCAGACAGTGATAGATGTTGATGTCCACGCTCAGGTAGCCGCAGGTGGCGGATCGAGAGTGGTCGGAGGTGAAGTGTTAACTAGAGGTGACACACTGACAAGGGCACGGGCCAAAGGTCGGGAAAAATAGCTGAGGTCGTGGAGCTCTAGCGGAGCCAGTCTAGGGCCGAGGCCTCCCTCCTGTACGTGGCAAAGAGGTGATCCGTAGGCCGCCATGCGCAGCCTCTGGACTGCTGGGGCCCTGGATGCCCGGATTTCGGCCTTGTCTTCGGAGAAGTGACGCACATGCAGCGTGCCACCGGAGGCTGTGGCCCAGCAGAGGGCAAAATCTTGAAAATGCGGGCTTCAGTTGACTTGGCCTGTGCTCTCCTTTGGCTGAGTGCCATCCTGTGTTTCCTAGCAGGAGAAGGCATTCGTGGAGAGAGGCGGATTCCCTGTGTGCAGGCAAAGTGTGTGCTGAGATGATGAGTCGCTGGAGACCGGGGTGGACTCTTCAGACCCAGGATAGGCCTCTGGCAGGTATGTGTCAATGTTTTCTGCCCTTCGCACTCAGCCAGGTATTTGCATACAATGTTACCAGCGGAATTAGTAGTCTCCGGAGAGGCTGCCACATGTCAGCAAGCTTCACCTGGCCAGGGTCCGCCGGTGATGTAGCTACCCCATCAGTCACTACTCTCTAGACCTTCCAGATAAACTACCAGATCTTGTCTGCCCATGGGCAACCAGTAGAGCCAGAGGCCTTCCCCCTTTGCTCTTTGGTCTCTAGGCACTCTATCAGGCACTCCAAGCTGTGAAGTGACTCAGGGGGGAGAAGGAAGAGATTTCAGAGAATGAACACATCCAGAGAGAGACAGAGAGAGGCAAGAGATGCTGAGTGGGGATGCCTTGCGTAGTGATATCCTCAGGAAAGTGGGAAAGAGGTACCTGGCCTGCTCTGCCAATGCCCTGAACCAGTCCGCACCAGGGGCTCCCCTGTGCCTGCGTAGGCTTTCCCAGGGTGTGCTCAAATCCTGTGGCCACTAGGTGTCATAGGTCATAATGGAGGGCCCTGTGTCATCTGCCTGGCGGGCCAGATCTCTGCCATTGGCTCAGTCTTGTCACCGGGCCCATCATAAGCTCCGCCTACTCTTCCGGTGGTGGGACTGTCTCCATGGTGATGGCAAAGGAGCCTTAGTCCCGCCCACCTGGCCTTGACTTCACCTAGCTGGCCTGCTGACCCTCACTCAGACCTCTGTGTTGATAAAAATTAATGTCGGCCAGTGCCCAGGTGTCAGCATCTGGGATAAAGGATTCCGGACCTTGCCTGGGGCAGAAGGCAGCCTAGGTCAGCTGGTACCTGGAAGTCTAGTGACTCGTGACACTGCTGCCAGTGACAGACAAATGGTGACTCCCACACTCACATATCCCCTGGTGGCAGAATGACAGTGATGGGTGGAGAAACATGGCTCCGGAGCACTCGCGCAATGGGGCACCGGCCAAAGGCCAGGGCCAGTAGTGGACGTCGCGGAGCTGAATGGCGAGCCAGTGAAGGGCCCAAGGATTCCTCTTGTATGTGGGAAACATGTCATCCGGGTCCCCACGTCCATAAACCACCGGATTGCTGGGGCCCGGGATGCCAGGATTTGGGCCTTGCCTTCGCAGCCCGGCCACATAGGCAGCCTTCCACCGGAGGCGGGGATATGTAGACAGCAAAAATGTGGAAAATGGCAGTGTCTCCTCGATTTCTCTGGCATCGGCCTTTTTGAGCGGCATGCTTTTTTCCTAGTAGGATGAGGCACCGACGGAGAAAGGCAGGATTATGTGTGCAGGAAAGGTATGTGCTGAGAAGGTGACAAGGTTGAGACCAGGTTGGGATCTTTAGTCCCAGGAAGGGCCCCTGGCAGGTGTGGGTCAATGTTCTGTGCCCATCCCACTTGGCGTGGGGAGGTTTACACCATACAAAGCAGCAGCGGAATTATTCTTCCCCCAGAGGTTGCATGTGCCCACAAGTGCCACCTGGCCAGGGTCCGCCCCTACCGTATTGCCCATGTCGATCAACAGAAGCTGAGAGCTTCCAGAGAGACTAACTGCTATTCTCTAGCCACGGGGAAGCGGTACAGCCAGAAGCCTCCCCTGTTTCATCTCCAGGTTCCCTCTCAGGCCCCTCATAGTTGTGGTGTGTCTCAGGGGTAGAAAAAAGAGATTTCTTTAAAAGAACACATACAAAGAGGGGCCATAGATGCTGAGGAAGGGCGCCTTGCCTACTGATATCGCAGCGTAAGTGGAAAAGAGGTACCTGCCTGCTGTCCCAGTATGTCGAACGTGTCCACATCAGGGGTTGCCTACTGTGAAGTTATTCCCTGGGTGCCCTCGATTTTGTGGCCAAGGACAGAAGGGGCCGTTGTGTGTCCACGGGTAAAATGGAGGGCTCTGCGGAACCGGCCGGTTAGGCTGGACCTCTCCTATTGGCTCAGAGTTTGTGACCCGTCCCCGTCAGAAGTTCCGGCCAGCCTTGCGGTGGCTGTCTCCATGGTGATTGGGAAGGAAGCCTTAGGCCCCGCACTCAGCCTTCACCTGGCCCACCTGGCCTCTTTACCCTCATCTAGACCGCTGTGTAGATGAAAGAAAGGATGTCGGCCAGTGACCACGTGTCCTCATTTCCTTTGAAGGATTAAGCTCCTTGCCTGGGCAGAAGACAGCCAAGGTCAGCCTGAGCCTAGACACCTAGTGACCTGTGACACTGCAGACAGTGATAGATGTTGATGTCCACGCTCAGGTAGCCGCAGGTGGCGGATCGAGAGTGGTCGGAGGTGAAGTGTTAACTAGAGGTGACACACTGACAAGGGCACGGGCCAAAGGTCGGGAAAAATAGCTGAGGTCGTGGAGCTCTAGCGGAGCCAGTCTAGGGCCGAGGCCTCCCTCCTGTACGTGGCAAAGAGGTGATCCGTATGCCGCCATGCGCAGCCTCTGGACTGCTGGGGCCCTGGATGCCCGGATTTCGGCCTTGTCTTCGGAGAAGTGACGCACATGCAGCGTGCCACCGGAGGCTGTGGCCCAGCAGAGGGCAAAATCTTGAAAATGCGGGCTTCAGTTGACTTTGCCTGTGCTCTCCTTTGGCTGAGTGCCATCCTGTGTTTCCTAGCAGGAGAAGGCATTCGTGGAGAGAGGCGGATTCCCTGTGTGCAGGCAAAGTGTGTGCTGAGATGATGAGTCGCTGGAGACCGGGGTGGACTCTTCAGACCCAGGATAGGCCTCTGGCAGGTATGTGTCAATGTTTTCTGCCCTTCGCACTCAGCCAGGTATTTGCATACAATGTTACCAGCGGAATTAGTAGTCTCCGGAGAGGCTGCCACATGTCAGCAAGCTTCACCTGGCCAGGGTCCGCCGGTGATGTAGCTACCCCATCAGTCACTACTCTCTAGACCTTCCAGATAAACTACCAGATCTTGTCTGCCCATGGGCAACCAGTAGAGCCAGAGGCCTTCCCCCTTTGCTCTTTGGTCTCTAGGCACTCTATCAGGCACTCCAAGCTGTGAAGTGACTCAGGGGGGAGAAGGAAGAGATTTCAGAGAATGAACACATCCAGAGAGAGACAGAGAGAGGCAAGAGATGCTGAGTGGGGATGCCTTGCGTAGTGATATCCTCAGGAAAGTGGGAAAGAGGTACCTGGCCTGCTCTGCCAATGCCCTGAACCAGTCCGCACCAGGGGCTCCCCTATGCCTGCGTAGGCTTTCCCAGGGTGTGCTCAAATCCTGTGGCCACTAGGTGTCATAGGTCATAATGGAGGGCCCTGTGTCATCTGCCTGGCGGGCCAGATCTCTGCCATTGGCTCAGTCTTGTCACCGGGCCCATCATAAGCTCCGCCTACTCTTCCGGTGGTGGGACTGTCTCCATGGTGATGGCAAAGGAGCCTTAGTCCCGCCCACCTGGCCTTGACTTCACCTAGCTGGCCTGCTGACCCTCACTCAGACCTCTGTGTTGATAAAAATTAATGTCGGCCAGTGCCCAGGTGTCAGCATCTGGGATAAAGGATTCCGGACCTTGCCTGGGGCAGAAGGCAGCCTAGGTCAGCTGGTACCTGGAAGTCTAGTGACTCGTGACACTGCTGCCAGTGACAGACAAATGGTGACTCCCACACTCACATATCCCCTGGTGGCAGAATGACAGTGATGGGTGGAGAAACATGGCTCCGGAGCACTCGCGCAATGGGGCACCGGCCAAAGGCCAGGGCCAGTAGTGGACGTCGCGGAGCTGAATGGCGAGCCAGTGAAGGGCCCAAGGATTCCTCTTGTATGTGGGAAACATGTCATCCGGGTCCCCACGTCCATAAACCACCGGATTGCTGGGGCCCGGGATGCCAGGATTTGGGCCTTGCCTTCGCAGCCCGGCCACATAGGCAGCCTTCCACCGGAGGCGGGGATATGTAGACAGCAAAAATGTGGAAAATGGCAGTGTCTCCTCGATTTCTCTGGCATCGGCCTTTTTGAGCGGCATGCTTTTTTCCTAGTAGGATGAGGCACCGACGGAGAAAGGCAGGATTATGTGTGCAGGAAAGGTATGTGCTGAGAAGGTGACAAGGTTGAGACCAGGTTGGGATCTTTAGTCCCAGGAAGGGCCCCTGGCAGGTGTGGGTCAATGTTCTGTGCCCATCCCACTTGGCGTGGGGAGGTTTACACCATACAAAGCAGCAGCGGAATTATTCTTCCCCCAGAGGTTGCATGTGCCCACAAGCGCCACCTGGCCAGGGTCCGCCCCTACCGTATTGCCCATGTCGATCAACAGAAGCTGAGAGCTTCCAGAGAGACTAACTGCTATTCTCTAGCCACGGGGAAGCGGTACAGCCAGAAGCCTCCCCTGTTTCATCTCCAGGTTCCCTCTCAGGCCCCTCATAGTTGTGGTGTGTCTCAGGGGTAGAAAAAAGAGATTTCTTTAAAAGAACACATACAAAGAGGGGCCATAGATGCTGAGGAAGGGCGCCTTGCCTACTGATATCGTAGCATAAGTGGAAAAGAGGTACCTGCCTGCTGTCCCAGTATGTCGAACGTGTCCACATCAGGGGTTGCCTACTGTGAAGTTATTCCCTGGGTGCCCTCGATTTTGTGGCCAAGGACAGAAGGGGCCGTTGTGTGTCCACGGGTAAAATGGAGGGCTCTGCGGAACCGGCCGGTTAGGCTGGACCTCTCCTATTGGCTCAGAGTTTGTGACCCGTCCCCGTCAGAAGTTCCGGCCAGCCTTGCGGTGGCTGTCTCCATGGTGATTGGGAAGGAAGCCTTAGGCCTCGCACTCAGCCTTCACCTGGCCGACCTGGCCTCTTTACCCTCATCTAGACCGCTGTGTAGATGAAAGAAAGGATGTCGGCCAGTGACCACGTGTCCTCATTTCCTTTGAAGGATTAAGCTCCTTGCCTGGGCAGAAGACAGCCAAGGTCAGCCTGAGCCTAGACACCTAGTGACCTGTGACACTGCAGACAGTGATAGATGTTGATGTCCACGCTCAGGTAGCCGCAGGTGGCGGATCGAGAGTGGTCAGAGGTGAAGTGTTAACTAGAGGTGACACACTGACAAGGGCACGGGCCAAAGGTCGGGAAAAATAGCTGAGGTCGTGGAGCTCTAGCGGAGCCAGTCTAGGGCCGAGGCCTCCCTCCTGTACGTGGCAAAGAGGTGATCCGTATGCCGCCATGCGCAGCCTCTGGACTGCTGGGGCCCTGGATGCCCGGATTTCGGCCTTGTCTTCGGAGAAGTGAGGCACATGCAGCGTGCCACCGGAGGCTGTGACCCAGCAGAGGGCAAAATCTTGAAAATGCGGGCTTCAGTTGACTTTGCCTGTGCTCTCCTTTGGCTGAGTGCCATCCTGTGTTTCCTAGCAGGAGAAGGCATTCGTGGAGAGAGGCGGATTCCCTGTGTGCAGGCAAAGTGTGTGCTGAGATGATGAGTCGCTGGAGACCGGGGTGGACTCTTCAGACCCAGGATAGGCCTCTGGCAGGTATGTGTCAATGTTTTCTGCCCTTCGCACTCAGCCAGGTATTTGCATACAATGTTACCAGCGGAATTAGTAGTCTCCGGAGAGGCTGCCACGTGTCAGCAAGCTTCACCTGGCCAGGGTCCGCCGGTGATGTAGCTACCCCATCAGTCACTACTCTCTAGACCTTCCAGATAAACTACCAGATCTTGTCTGCCCATGGGCAACCAGTAGAGTCAGGGGCCTTCCCCCTTTGCTCTTTGGTCTCTAGGCACTCTATCAGGCATTCCAAGCTGTGAAGTGACTCCGGGGGAGAAGGAAGAGATTTCAGAGAATGAACACATCCAGAGAGAGACAGAGAGAGGCAAGAGATGCTGAGTGGGGATGCCTTGCGTAGTGATATCCTCAGGAAAGTGGGAAAGAGGTACCTGGCCTGCTCTGCCAATGCCCTGAACCAGTCCGCACCAGGGGCTCCCCTGTGCCTGCGTAGGCTTTCCCAGGGTGTGCTCAAATCCTGTGGCCACTAGGTGTCATAGGTCATAATGGAGGGCCCTGTGTCATCTGCCTGGCGGGCCAGATCTCTGCCATTGGCTCAGTCTTGTCACCGGGCCCATCATAAGCTCCGCCTACTCTTCCGGTGGTGGGACTGTCTCCATGGTGATGGCAAGGAGCCTTAGTCCCGCCCACCTGGCCTTGACTTCACCTAGCTGGCCTGCTGACCCTCACTCAGACCTCTGTGTTGATAAAAATTAATGTCGGCCAGTGCCCAGGTGTCAGCATCTGGGATAAAGGATTCCGGACCTTGCCTGGGGCAGAAGGCAGCCTAGGTCAGCTGGTACCTGGAAGTCTAGTGACTCGTGACACTGCTGCCAGTGACAGACAAATGGTGACTCCCACACTCACATATCCCCTGGTGGCAGAATGACAGTGATGGGTGGAGAAACATGGCTCCGGAGCACTCGCGCAATGGGGCACCGGCCAAAGGCCAGGGCCTGTAGTGGACGTCGCGGAGCTGAATGGCGAGCCAGTGAAGGGCCCAAGGATTCCTCTTGTATGTGGGAAACATGTCATCCGGGTCCCCACGTCCATAAACCACCGGATTGCTGGGGCCCGGGATGCCAGGATTTGGGCCTTGCCTTCGCAGCCCGGCCACATAGGCAGCCTTCCACCGGAGGCGGGGATATGTAGACAGCAAAAATGTGGAAAATGGCAGTGTCTCCTCGATTTCTCTGGCATCGGCCTTTTTGAGCGGCATGCTTTTTTCCTAGTAGGATGAGGCACCGACGGAGAAAGGCAGGATTATGTGTGCAGGAAAGGTATGTGCTGAGAAGGTGACAAGGTTGAGACCAGGTTGGGATCTTTAGTCCCAGGAAGGGCCCCTGGCAGGTGTGGGTCAATGTTCTGTGCCCATCCCACTTGGCGTGGGGAGGTTTACACCATACAAAGCAGCAGCGGAATTATTCTTCCCCCAGAGGTTGCATGTGCCCACAAGCGCCACCTGGCCAGGGTCCGCCCCTACCGTATTGCCCATGTCGATCAACAGAAGCTGAGAGCTTCCAGAGAGACTAACTGCTATTCTCTAGCCACGGGGAAGCGGTACAGCCAGAAGCCTCCCCTGTTTCATCTCCAGGTTCCCTCTCAGGCCCCTCATAGTTGTGGTGTGTCTCAGGGGTAGAAAAAAGAGATTTCTTTAAAAGAACACATACAAAGAGGGGCCATAGATGCTGAGGAAGGGCGCCTTGCCTACTGATATCGTAGCGTAAGTGGAAAAGAGGTACCTGCCTGCTGTCCCAGTATGTCGAACGTGTCCACATCAGGGGTTGCCTACTGTGAAGTTATTCCCTGGGTGCCCTCGATTTTGTGGCCAAGGACAGAAGGGGCCGTTGTGTGTCCACGGGTAAAATGGAGGGCTCTGCGGAACCGGCCGGTTAGGCTGGACCTCTCCTATTGGCTCAGAGTTTGTGACCCGTCCCCGTCAGAAGTTCCGGCCAGCCTTGCGGTGGCTGTCTCCATGGTGATTGGGAAGGAAGCCTTAGGCCCCGCACTCAGCCTTGACCTGGCCCACCTGGCCTCTTTACCCTCATCTAGACCGCTGTGTAGATGAAAGAAAGGATGTCGGCCAGTGACCACGTGTCCTCATTTCCTTTGAAGGATTAAGCTCCTTGCCTGGGCAGAAGACAGCCAAGGTCAGCCTGAGCCTAGACACCTAGTGACCTGTGACACTGCAGACAGTGATAGATGTTGATGTCCACGCTCAGGTAGCCGCAGGTGGCGGATCGAGAGTGGTCGGAGGTGAAGTGTTAACTAGAGGTGACACACTGACAAGGGCACGGGCCAAAGGTCGGGAAAAATAGCTGAGGTCGTGGAGCTCTAGCGGAGCCAGTCTAGGGCCGAGGCCTCCCTCCTGTACGTGGCAAAGAGGTGATCCGTATGCCGCCATGCGCAGCCTCTGGACTGCTGGGGCCCTGGATGCCCGGATTTCGGCCTTGTCTTCGGAGAAGTGAGGCACATGCAGCGTGCCACCGGAGGCTGTGGCCCAGCAGAGGGCAAAATCTTGAAAATGCGGGCTTCAGTTGACTTTGCCTGTGCTCTCCTTTGGCTGAGTGCCATCCTGTGTTTCCTAGCAGGAGAAGGCATTCGTGGAGAGAGGCGGATTCCCTGTGTGCAGGCAAAGTGTGTGCTGAGATGATGAGTCGCTGGAGACCGGGGTGGACTCTTCAGACCCAGGATAGGCCTCTGGCAGGTATGTGTCAATGTTTTCTGCCCTTCGCACTCAGCCAGGTATTTGCATACAATGTTACCAGCGGAATTAGTAGTCTCCGGAGAGGCTGCCACATGTCAGCAAGCTTCACCTGGCCAGGGTCCGCCGGTGATGTAGCTACCCCATCAGTCACTACTCTCTAGACCTTCCAGATAAACTACCAGATCTTGTCTGCCCATGGGCAACCAGTAGAGCCAGAGGCCTTCCCCCTTTGCTCTTTGGTCTCTAGGCACTCTATCAGGCACTCCAAGCTGTGAAGTGACTCCGGGGGAGAAGGAAGAGATTTCAGAGAATGAACACATCCAGAGAGAGACAGAGAGAGGCAAGAGATGCTGAGTGGGGATGCCTTGCGTAGTGATATCCTCAGGAAAGTGGGAAAGAGGTACCTGGCCTGCTCTGCCAATGCCCTGAACCAGTCCGCACCAGGGGCTCCCCTGTGCCTGCGTAGGCTTTCCCAGGGTGTGCTCAAATCCTGTGGCCACTAGGTGTCATAGGTCATAATGGAGGGCCCTGTGTCATCTGCCTGGCGGGCCAGATCTCTGCCATTGGCTCAGTCTTGTCACCGGGCCCATCATAAGCTCCGCCTACTCTTCCGGTGGTGGGACTGTCTCCATGGTGATAATACTATCTCTCTATGCCCGCCCACCTGGCCTTGACTTCACCTAGCTGGCCTGCTGACCCTCACTCAGACCTCTGTGTTGATAAAAATTAATGTCGGCCAGTGCCCAGGTGTCAGCATCTGGGATAAAGGATTCCGGACCTTGCCTGGGGCAGAAGGCAGCCTAGGTCAGCTGGTACCTGGAAGTCTAGTGACTCGTGACACTGCTGCCAGTGACAGACAAATGGTGACTCCCACACTCACATATCCCCTGGTGGCAGAATGACAGCGATGGGTGGAGAAACATGGCTCCGGAGCACTCGCGCAATGGGGCACCGGCCAAAGGCCAGGGCCAGTAGTGGACGTCGCGGAGCTGAATGGCGAGCCAGTGAAGGGCCCAAGGATTCCTCTTGTATGTGGGAAACATGTCATCCGGGTCCCCACGTCCATAAACCACCGGATTGCTGGGGCCCGGGATGCCAGGATTTGGGCCTTGCCTTCGCAGCCCGGCCACATAGGCAGCCTTCCACCGGAGGCGGGGATATGTAGACAGCAAAAATGTGGAAAATGGCAGTGTCTCCTCGATTTCTCTGGCATCGGCCTTTTTGAGCGGCATGCTTTTTTCCTAGTAGGATGAGGCACCGACGGAGAAAGGCAGGATTATGTGTGCAGGAAAGGTATGTGCTGAGAAGGTGACAAGGTTGAGACCAGGTTGGGATCTTTAGTCCCAGGAAGGGCCCCTGGCAGGTGTGGGTCAATGTTCTGTGCCCATCCCACTTGGCGTGGGGAGGTTTACACCATACAAAGCAGCAGCGGAATTATTCTTCCCCCAGAGGTTGCATGTGCCCACAAGCGCCACCTGGCCAGGGTCCGCCCCTACCGTATTGCCCATGTCGATCAACAGAAGCTGAGAGCTTCCAGAGAGACTAACTGCTATTCTCTAGCCACGGGGAAGCGGTACAGCCAGAAGCCTCCCCTGTTTCATCTCCAGGTTCCCTCTCAGGCCCCTCATAGTTGTGGTGTGTCTCAGGGGTAGAAAAAAGAGATTTCTTTAAAAGAACACATACAAAGAGGGGCCATAGATGCTGAGGAAGGGCGCCTTGCCTACTGATATCGTAGCATAAGTGGAAAAGAGGTACCTGCCTGCTGTCCCAGTATGTCGAACGTGTCCACATCAGGGGTTGCCTACTGTGAAGTTATTCCCTGGGTGCCCTCGATTTTGTGGCCAAGGACAGAAGGGGCCGTTGTGTGTCCACGGGTAAAATGGAGGGCTCTGCGGAACCGGCCGGTTAGGCTGGACCTCTCCTATTGGCTCAGAGTTTGTGACCCGTCCCCGTCAGAAGTTCCGGCCAGCCTTGCGGTGGCTGTCTCCATGGTGATTGGGAAGGAAGCCTTAGGCCTCGCACTCAGCCTTCACCTGGCCGACCTGGCCTCTTTACCCTCATCTAGACCGCTGTGTAGATGAAAGAAAGGATGTCGGCCAGTGACCACGTGTCCTCATTTCCTTTGAAGGATTAAGCTCCTTGCCTGGGCAGAAGACAGCCAAGGTCAGCCTGAGCCTAGACACCTAGTGACCTGTGACACTGCAGACAGTGATAGATGTTGATGTCCACGCTCAGGTAGCCGCAGGTGGCGGATCGAGAGTGGTCAGAGGTGAAGTGTTAACTAGAGGTGACACACTGACAAGGGCACGGGCCAAAGGTCGGGAAAAATAGCTGAGGTCGTGGAGCTCTAGCGGAGCCAGTCTAGGGCCGAGGCCTCCCTCCTGTACGTGGCAAAGAGGTGATCCGTATGCCGCCATGCGCAGCCTCTGGACTGCTGGGGCCCTGGATGCCCGGATTTCGGCCTTGTCTTCGGAGAAGTGAGGCACATGCAGCGTGCCACCGGAGGCTGTGACCCAGCAGAGGGCAAAATCTTGAAAATGCGGGCTTCAGTTGACTTTGCCTGTGCTCTCCTTTGGCTGAGTGCCATCCTGTGTTTCCTAGCAGGAGAAGGCATTCGTGGAGAGAGGCGGATTCCCTGTGTGCAGGCAAAGTGTGTGCTGAGATGATGAGTCGCTGGAGACCGGGGTGGACTCTTCAGACCCAGGATAGGCCTCTGGCAGGTATGTGTCAATGTTTTCTGCCCTTCGCACTCAGCCAGGTATTTGCATACAATGTTACCAGCGGAATTAGTAGTCTCCGGAGAGGCTGCCACGTGTCAGCAAGCTTCACCTGGCCAGGGTCCGCCGGTGATGTAGCTACCCCATCAGTCACTACTCTCTAGACCTTCCAGATAAACTACCAGATCTTGTCTGCCCATGGGCAACCAGTAGAGTCAGGGGCCTTCCCCCTTTGCTCTTTGGTCTCTAGGCACTCTATCAGGCATTCCAAGCTGTGAAGTGACTCCGGGGGAGAAGGAAGAGATTTCAGAGAATGAACACATCCAGAGAGAGACAGAGAGAGGCAAGAGATGCTGAGTGGGGATGCCTTGCGTAGTGATATCCTCAGGAAAGTGGGAAAGAGGTACCTGGCCTGCTCTGCCAATGCCCTGAACCAGTCCGCACCAGGGGCTCCCCTGTGCCTGCGTAGGCTTTCCCAGGGTGTGCTCAAATCCTGTGGCCACTAGGTGTCATAGGTCATAATGGAGGGCCCTGTGTCATCTGCCTGGCGGGCCAGATCTCTGCCATTGGCTCAGTCTTGTCACCGGGCCCATCATAAGCTCCGCCTACTCTTCCGGTGGTGGGACTGTCTCCATGGTGATGGCAAGGAGCCTTAGTCCCGCCCACCTGGCCTTGACTTCACCTAGCTGGCCTGCTGACCCTCACTCAGACCTCTGTGTTGATAAAAATTAATGTCGGCCAGTGCCCAGGTGTCAGCATCTGGGATAAAGGATTCCGGACCTTGCCTGGGGCAGAAGGCAGCCTAGGTCAGCTGGTACCTGGAAGTCTAGTGACTCGTGACACTGCTGCCAGTGACAGACAAATGGTGACTCCCACACTCACATATCCCCTGGTGGCAGAATGACAGTGATGGGTGGAGAAACATGGCTCCGGAGCACTCGCGCAATGGGGCACCGGCCAAAGGCCAGGGCCTGTAGTGGACGTCGCGGAGCTGAATGGCGAGCCAGTGAAGGGCCCAAGGATTCCTCTTGTATGTGGGAAACATGTCATCCGGGTCCCCACGTCCATAAACCACCGGATTGCTGGGGCCCGGGATGCCAGGATTTGGGCCTTGCCTTCGCAGCCCGGCCACATAGGCAGCCTTCCACCGGAGGCGGGGATATGTAGACAGCAAAAATGTGGAAAATGGCAGTGTCTCCTCGATTTCTCTGGCATCGGCCTTTTTGAGCGGCATGCTTTTTTCCTAGTAGGATGAGGCACCGACGGAGAAAGGCAGGATTATGTGTGCAGGAAAGGTATGTGCTGAGAAGGTGACAAGGTTGAGACCAGGTTGGGATCTTTAGTCCCAGGAAGGGCCCCTGGCAGGTGTGGGTCAATGTTCTGTGCCCATCCCACTTGGCGTGGGGAGGTTTACACCATACAAAGCAGCAGCGGAATTATTCTTCCCCCAGAGGTTGCATGTGCCCACAAGCGCCACCTGGCCAGGGTCCGCCCCTACCGTATTGCCCATGTCGATCAACAGAAGCTGAGAGCTTCCAGAGAGACTAACTGCTATTCTCTAGCCACGGGGAAGCGGTACAGCCAGAAGCCTCCCCTGTTTCATCTCCAGGTTCCCTCTCAGGCCCCTCATAGTTGTGGTGTGTCTCAGGGGTAGAAAAAAGAGATTTCTTTAAAAGAACACATACAAAGAGGGGCCATAGATGCTGAGGAAGGGCGCCTTGCCTACTGATATCGTAGCGTAAGTGGAAAAGAGGTACCTGCCTGCTGTCCCAGTATGTCGAACGTGTCCACATCAGGGGTTGCCTACTGTGAAGTTATTCCCTGGGTGCCCTCGATTTTGTGGCCAAGGACAGAAGGGGCCGTTGTGTGTCCACGGGTAAAATGGAGGGCTCTGCGGAACCGGCCGGTTAGGCTGGACCTCTCCTATTGGCTCAGAGTTTGTGACCCGTCCCCGTCAGAAGTTCCGGCCAGCCTTGCGGTGGCTGTCTCCATGGTGATTGGGAAGGAAGCCTTAGGCCCCGCACTCAGCCTTGACCTGGCCCACCTGGCCTCTTTACCCTCATCTAGACCGCTGTGTAGATGAAAGAAAGGATGTCGGCCAGTGACCACGTGTCCTCATTTCCTTTGAAGGATTAAGCTCCTTGCCTGGGCAGAAGACAGCCAAGGTCAGCCTGAGCCTAGACACCTAGTGACCTGTGACACTGCAGACAGTGATAGATGTTGATGTCCACGCTCAGGTAGCCGCAGGTGGCGGATCGAGAGTGGTCGGAGGTGAAGTGTTAACTAGAGGTGACACACTGACAAGGGCACGGGCCAAAGGTCGGGAAAAATAGCTGAGGTCGTGGAGCTCTAGCGGAGCCAGTCTAGGGCCGAGGCCTCCCTCCTGTACGTGGCAAAGAGGTGATCCGTATGCCGCCATGCGCAGCCTCTGGACTGCTGGGGCCCTGGATGCCCGGATTTCGGCCTTGTCTTCGGAGAAGTGAGGCACATGCAGCGTGCCACCGGAGGCTGTGGCCCAGCAGAGGGCAAAATCTTGAAAATGCGGGCTTCAGTTGACTTTGCCTGTGCTCTCCTTTGGCTGAGTGCCATCCTGTGTTTCCTAGCAGGAGAAGGCATTCGTGGAGAGAGGCGGATTCCCTGTGTGCAGGCAAAGTGTGTGCTGAGATGATGAGTCGCTGGAGACCGGGGTGGACTCTTCAGACCCAGGATAGGCCTCTGGCAGGTATGTGTCAATGTTTTCTGCCCTTCGCACTCAGCCAGGTATTTGCATACAATGTTACCAGCGGAATTAGTAGTCTCCGGAGAGGCTGCCACGTGTCAGCAAGCTTCACCTGGCCAGGGTCCGCCGGTGATGTAGCTACCCCATCAGTCACTACTCTCTAGACCTTCCAGATAAACTACCAGATCTTGTCTGCCCATGGGCAACCAGTAGAGCCAGAGGCCTTCCCCCTTTGCTCTTTGGTCTCTAGGCACTCTATCAGGCACTCCAAGCTGTGAAGTGACTCAGGGGGGAGAAGGAAGAGATTTCAGAGAATGAACACATCCAGAGAGAGACAGAGAGAGGCAAGAGATGCTGAGTGGGGATGCCTTGCGTAGTGATATCCTCAGGAAAGTGGGAAAGAGGTACCTGGCCTGCTCTGCCAATGCCCTGAACCAGTCCGCACCAGGGGCTCCCCTGTGCCTGCGTAGGCTTTCCCAGGGTGTGCTCAAATCCTGTGGCCACTAGGTGTCATAGGTCATAATGGAGGGCCCTGTGTCATCTGCCTGGCGGGCCAGATCTCTGCCATTGGCTCAGTCTTGTCACCGGGCCCATCATAAGCTCCGCCTACTCTTCCGGTGGTGGGACTGTCTCCATGGTGATGGCAAAGGAGCCTTAGTCCCGCCCACCTGGCCTTGACTTCACCTAGCTGGCCTGCTGACCCTCACTCAGACCTCTGTGTTGATAAAAATTAATGTCGGCCAGTGCCCAGGTGTCAGCATCTGGGATAAAGGATTCCGGACCTTGCCTGGGGCAGAAGGCAGCCTAGGTCAGCTGGTACCTGGAAGTCTAGTGACTCGTGACACTGCTGCCAGTGACAGACAAATGGTGACTCCCACACTCACATATCCCCTGGTGGCAGAATGACAGTGATGGGTGGAGAAACATGGCTCCGGAGCACTCGCGCAATGGGGCACCGGCCAAAGGCCAGGGCCAGTAGTGGACGTCGCGGAGCTGAATGGCGAGCCAGTGAAGGGCCCAAGGATTCCTCTTGTATGTGGGAAACATGTCATCCGGGTCCCCACGTCCATAAACCACCGGATTGCTGGGGCCCAGGATGCCAGGATTTGGGCCTTGCCTTCGCAGCCCGTCCACATAGGCAGCCTTCCACCGGAGGCGGGGATATGTAGACAGCAAAAATGTGGAAAATGGCAGTGTCTCCTCGATTTCTCTGGCATCGGCCTTTTTGAGCGGCATGCTTTTTTCCTAGTAGGATGAGGCACCGACGGAGAAAGGCAGGATTATGTGTGCAGGAAAGGTATGTGCTGAGAAGGTGACAAGGTTGAGACCAGGTTGGGATCTTTAGTCCCAGGAAGGGCCCCTGGCAGGTGTGGGTCAATGTTCTGTGCCCATCCCACTTGGCGTGGGGAGGTTTACACCATACAAAGCAGCAGCGGAATTATTCTTCCCCCAGAGGTTGCATGTGCCCACAAGCGCCACCTGGCCAGGGTCCGCCCCTACCGTATTGCCCATGTCGATCAACAGAAGCTGAGAGCTTCCAGAGAGACTAACTGCTATTCTCTAGCCACGGGGAAGCGGTACAGCCAGAAGCCTCCCCTGTTTCATCTCCAGGTTCCCTCTCAGGCCCCTCATAGTTGTGGTGTGTCTCAGGGGTAGAAAAAAGAGATTTCTTTAAAAGAACACATACAAAGAGGGGCCATAGATGCTGAGGAAGGGCGCCTTGCCTACTGATATCGTAGCGTAAGTGGAAAAGAGGTACCTGCCTGCTGTCCCAGTATGTCGAACGTGTCCACATCAGGGGTTGCCTACTGTGAAGTTATTCCCTGGGTGCCCTCGATTTTGTGGCCAAGGACAGAAGGGGCCGTTGTGTGTCCACGGGTAAAATGGAGGGCTCTGCGGAACCGGCCGGTTAGGCTGGACCTCTCCTATTGGCTCAGAGTTTGTGACCCGTCCCCGTCAGAAGTTCCGGCCAGCCTTGCGGTGGCTGTCTCCATGGTGATTGGGAAGGAAGCCTTAGGCCCCGCACTCAGCCTTGACCTGGCCCACCTGGCCTCTTTACCCTCATCTAGACCGCTGTGTAGATGAAAGAAAGGATGTCGGCCAGTGACCACGTGTCCTCATTTCCTTTGAAGGATTAAGCTCCTTGCCTGGGCAGAAGACAGCCAAGGTCAGCCTGAGCCTAGACACCTAGTGACCTGTGACACTGCAGACAGTGATAGATGTTGATGTCCACGCTCAGGTAGCCGCAGGTGGCGGATCGAGAGTGGTCGGAGGTGAAGTGTTAACTAGAGGTGACACACTGACAAGGGCACGGGCCAAAGGTCGGGAAAAATAGCTGAGGTCGTGGAGCTCTAGCGGAGCCAGTCTAGGGCCGAGGCCTCCCTCCTGTACGTGGCAAAGAGGTGATCCGTATGCCGCCATGCGCAGCCTCTGGACTGCTGGGGCCCTGGATGCCCGGATTTCGGCCTTGTCTTCGGAGAAGTGAGGCACATGCAGCGTGCCACCGGAGGCTGTGGCCCAGCAGAGGGCAAAATCTTGAAAATGCGGGCTTCAGTTGACTTGGCCTGTGCTCTCCTTTGGCTGAGTGCCATCCTGTGTTTCCTAGCAGGAGAAGGCATTCGTGGAGAGAGGCGGATTCCCTGTGTGCAGGCAAAGTGTGTGCTGAGATGATGAGTCGCTGGAGACCGGGGTGGACTCTTCAGACCCAGGATAGGCCTCTGGCAGGTATGTGTCAATGTTTTCTGCCCTTCGCACTCAGCCAGGTATTTGCATACAATGTTACCAGCGGAATTAGTAGTCTCCGGAGAGGCTGCCACATGTCAGCAAGCTTCACCTGGCCAGGGTCCGCCGGTGATGTAGCTACCCCATCAGTCACTACTCTCTAGACCTTCCAGATAAACTACCAGATCTTGTCTGCCCATGGGCAACCAGTAGAGCCAGAGGCCTTCCCCCTTTGCTCTTTGGTCTCTAGGCACTCTATCAGGCACTCCAAGCTGTGAAGTGACTCAGGGGGGAGAAGGAAGAGATTTCAGAGAATGAACACATCCAGAGAGAGACAGAGAGAGGCAAGAGATGCTGAGTGGGGATGCCTTGCGTAGTGATATCCTCAGGAAAGTGGGAAAGAGGTACCTGGCCTGCTCTGCCAATGCCCTGAACCAGTCCGCACCAGGGGCTCCCCTGTGCCTGCGTAGGCTTTCCCAGGGTGTGCTCAAATCCTGTGGCCACTAGGTGTCATAGGTCATAATGGAGGGCCCTGTGTCATCTGCCTGGCGGGCCAGATCTCTGCCATTGGCTCAGTCTTGTCACCGGGCCCATCATAAGCTCCGCCTACTCTTCCGGTGGTGGGACTGTCTCCATGGTGATGGCAAAGGAGCCTTAGTCCCGCCCACCTGGCCTTGACTTCACCTAGCTGGCCTGCTGACCCTCACTCAGACCTCTGTGTTGATAAAAATTAATGTCGGCCAGTGCCCAGGTGTCAGCATCTGGGATAAAGGATTCCGGACCTTGCCTGGGGCAGAAGGCAGCCTAGGTCAGCTGGTACCTGGAAGTCTAGTGACTCGTGACACTGCTGCCAGTGACAGACAAATGGTGACTCCCACACTCACATATCCCCTGGTGGCAGAATGACAGTGATGGGTGGAGAAACATGGCTCCGGAGCACTCGCGCAATGGGGCACCGGCCAAAGGCCAGGGCCAGTAGTGGACGTCGCGGAGCTGAATGGCGAGCCAGTGAAGGGCCCAAGGATTCCTCTTGTATGTGGGAAACATGTCATCCGGGTCCCCACGTCCATAAACCACCGGATTGCTGGGGCCCGGGATGCCAGGATTTGGGCCTTGCCTTCGCAGCCCGGCCACATAGGCAGCCTTCCACCGGAGGCGGGGATATGTAGACAGCAAAAATGTGGAAAATGGCAGTGTCTCCTCGATTTCTCTGGCATCGGCCTTTTTGAGCGGCATGCTTTTTTCCTAGTAGGATGAGGCACCGACGGAGAAAGGCAGGATTATGTGTGCAGGAAAGGTATGTGCTGAGAAGGTGACAAGGTTGAGACCAGGTTGGGATCTTTAGTCCCAGGAAGGGCCCCTGGCAGGTGTGGGTCAATGTTCTGTGCCCATCCCACTTGGCGTGGGGAGGTTTACACCATACAAAGCAGCAGCGGAATTATTCTTCCCCCAGAGGTTGCATGTGCCCACAAGCGCCACCTGGCCAGGGCCCGCCCCTACCGTATTGCCCATGTCGATCAACAGAAGCTGAGAGCTTCCAGAGAGACTAACTGCTATTCTCTAGCCACGGGGAAGCGGTACAGCCAGAAGCCTCCCCTGTTTCATCTCCAGGTTCCCTCTCAGGCCCCTCATAGTTGTGGTGTGTCTCAGGGGTAGAAAAAAGAGATTTCTTTAAAAGAACACATACAAAGAGGGGCCATAGATGCTGAGGAAGGGCGCCTTGCCTACTGATATCGTGGCGTAAGTGGAAAAGAGGTACCTGCCTGCTGTCCCAGTATTTCGAACGTGTCCACATCAGGGGTTGCCTACTGTGAAGTTATTCCCTGGGTGCCCTCGATTTTGTGGCCAAGGACAGAAGGGGCCGTTGTGTGTCCACGGGTAAAATGGAGGGCTCTGCGGAACCGGCCGGTTAGGCTGGACCTCTCCTATTGGCTCAGAGTTTGTGACCCGTCCCCGTCAGAAGTTCCGGCCAGCCTTGCGGTGGCTGTCTCCATGGTGATTGGGAAGGAAGCCTTAGGCCTCGCACTCAGCCTTCACCTGGCCCACCTGGCCTCTTTACCCTCATCTAGACCGCTGTGTAGATGAAAGAAAGGATGTCGGCCAGTGACCACGTGTCCTCATTTCCTTTGAAGGATTAAGCTCCTTGCCTGGGCAGAAGACAGCCAAGGTCAGCCTGAGCCTAGACACCTAGTGACCTGTGACACTGCAGACAGTGATAGATGTTGATGTCCACGCTCAGGTAGCCGCAGGTGGCGGATCGAGAGTGGTCGGAGGTGAAGTGTTAACTAGAGGTGACACACTGACAAGGGCACGGGCCAAAGGTCGGGAAAAATAGCTGAGGTCGTGGAACTCTAGCGGAGCCAGTCTAGGGCCGAGGCCTCCCTCCTGTACGTGGCAAAGAGGTGATCCGTATGCCGCCATGCGCAGCCTCTGGACTGCTGGGGCCCTGGATGCCCGGATTTCGGCCTTGTCTTCGGAGAAGTGACGCACATGCAGCGTGCCACCGGAGGCTGTGGCCCAGCAGAGGGCAAAATCTTGAAAATGCGGGCTTCAGTTGACTTTGCCTGTGCTCTCCTTTGGCTGAGTGCCATCCTGTGTTTCCTAGCAGGAGAAGGCATTCGTGGAGAGAGGCGGATTCCCTGTGTGCAGGCAAAGTGTGTGCTGAGATGATGAGTCGCTGGAGACCGGGGTGGACTCTTCAGACCCAGGATAGGCCTCTGGCAGGTATGTGTCAATGTTTTCTGCCCTTCGCACTCAGCCAGGTATTTGCATACAATGTTACCAGCGGAATTAGTAGTCTCCGGAGAGGCTGCCACATGTCAGCAAGCTTCACCTGGCCAGGGTCCGCCGGTGATGTAGCTACCCCATCAGTCACTACTCTCTAGACCTTCCAGATAAACTACCAGATCTTGTCTGCCCATGGGCAACCAGTAGAGCCAGAGGCCTTCCCCCTTTGCTCTTTGGTCTCTAGGCACTCTATCAGGCACTCCAAGCTGTGAAGTGACTCCGGGGGGAGAAGGAAGAGATTTCAGAGAATGAACACATCCAGAGAGAGACAGAGAGAGGCAAGAGATGCTGAGTGGGGATGCCTTGCGTAGTGATATCCTCAGGAAAGTGGGAAAGAGGTACCTGGCCTGCTCTGCCAATGCCCTGAACCAGTCCGCACCAGGGGCTCCCCTGTGCCTGCGTAGGCTTTCCCAGGGTGTGCTCAAATCCTGTGGCCACTAGGTGTCATAGGTCATAATGGAGGGCCCTGTGTCATCTGCCTGGCGGGCCAGATCTCTGCCATTGGCTCAGTCTTGTCACCGGGCCCATCATAAGCTCCGCCTACTCTTCCGGTGGTGGGACTGTCTCCATGGTGATGGCAAGGAGCCTTAGTCCCGCCCACCTGGCCTTGACTTCACCTAGCTGGCCTGCTGACCCTCACTCAGACCTCTGTGTTGATAAAAATTAATGTCGGCCAGTGCCCAGGTGTCAGCATCTGGGATAAAGGATTCCGGACCTTGCCTGGGGCAGAAGGCAGCCTAGGTCAGCTGGTACCTGGAAGTCTAGTGACTCGTGACACTGCTGCCAGTGACAGACAAATGGTGACTCCCACACTCACATATCCCCTGGTGGCAGAATGACAGTGATGGGTGGAGAAACATGGCTCCGGAGCACTCGCGCAATGGGGCACCGGCCAAAGGCCAGGGCCTGTAGTGGACGTCGCGGAGCTGAATGGCGAGCCAGTGAAGGGCCCAAGGATTCCTCTTGTATGTGGGAAACATGTCATCCGGGTCCCCACGTCCATAAACCACCGGATTGCTGGGGCCCGGGATGCCAGGATTTGGGCCTTGCCTTCGCAGCCCGGCCACATAGGCAGCCTTCCACCGGAGGCGGGGATATGTAGACAGCAAAAATGTGGAAAATGGCAGTGTCTCCTCGATTTCTCTGGCATCGGCCTTTTTGAGCGGCATGCTTTTTTCCTAGTAGGATGAGGCACCGACGGAGAAAGGCAGGATTATGTGTGCAGGAAAGGTATGTGCTGAGAAGGTGACAAGGTTGAGACCAGGTTGGGATCTTTAGTCCCAGGAAGGGCCCCTGGCAGGTGTGGGTCAATGTTCTGTGCCCATCCCACTTGGCGTGGGGAGGTTTACACCATACAAAGCAGCAGCGGAATTATTCTTCCCCCAGAGGTTGCATGTGCCCACAAGCGCCACCTGGCCAGGGTCCGCCCCTACCGTATTGCCCATGTCGATCAACAGAAGCTGAGAGCTTCCAGAGAGACTAACTGCTATTCTCTAGCCACGGGGAAGCGGTACAGCCAGAAGCCTCCCCTGTTTCATCTCCAGGTTCCCTCTCAGGCCCCTCATAGTTGTGGTGTGTCTCAGGGGTAGAAAAAAGAGATTTCTTTAAAAGAACACATACAAAGAGGGGCCATAGATGCTGAGGAAGGGCGCCTTGCCTACTGATATCGTAGCGTAAGTGGAAAAGAGGTACCTGCCTGCTGTCCCAGTATGTCGAACGTGTCCACATCAGGGGTTGCCTACTGTGAAGTTATTCCCTGGGTGCCCTCGATTTTGTGGCCAAGGACAGAAGGGGCCGTTGTGTGTCCACGGGTAAAATGGAGGGCTCTGCGGAACCGGCCGGTTAGGCTGGACCTCTCCTATTGGCTCAGAGTTTGTGACCCGTCCCCGTCAGAAGTTCCGGCCAGCCTTGCGGTGGCTGTCTCCATGGTGATTGGGAAGGAAGCCTTAGGCCCCGCACTCAGCCTTGACCTGGCCCACCTGGCCTCTTTACCCTCATCTAGACCGCTGTGTAGATGAAAGAAAGGATGTCGGCCAGTGACCACGTGTCCTCATTTCCTTTGAAGGATTAAGCTCCTTGCCTGGGCAGAAGACAGCCAAGGTCAGCCTGAGCCTAGACACCTAGTGACCTGTGACACTGCAGACAGTGATAGATGTTGATGTCCACGCTCAGGTAGCCGCAGGTGGCGGATCGAGAGTGGTCGGAGGTGAAGTGTTAACTAGAGGTGACACACTGACAAGGGCACGGGCCAAAGGTCGGGAAAAATAGCTGAGGTCGTGGAGCTCTAGCGGAGCCAGTCTAGGGCCGAGGCCTCCCTCCTGTACGTGGCAAAGAGGTGATCCGTATGCCGCCATGCGCAGCCTCTGGACTGCTGGGGCCCTGGATGCCCGGATTTCGGCCTTGTCTTCGGAGAAGTGAGGCACATGCAGCGTGCCACCGGAGGCTGTGGCCCAGCAGAGGGCAAAATCTTGAAAATGCGGGCTTCAGTTGACTTTGCCTGTGCTCTCCTTTGGCTGAGTGCCATCCTGTGTTTCCTAGCAGGAGAAGGCATTCGTGGAGAGAGGCGGATTCCCTGTGTGCAGGCAAAGTGTGTGCTGAGATGATGAGTCGCTGGAGACCGGGGTGGACTCTTCAGACCCAGGATAGGCCTCTGGCAGGTATGTGTCAATGTTTTCTGCCCTTCGCACTCAGCCAGGTATTTGCATACAATGTTACCAGCGGAATTAGTAGTCTCCGGAGAGGCTGCCACGTGTCAGCAAGCTTCACCTGGCCAGGGTCCGCCGGTGATGTAGCTACCCCATCAGTCACTACTCTCTAGACCTTCCAGATAAACTACCAGGTCTTGTCTGCCCATGGGCAACCAGTAGAGCCAGAGGCCTTCCCCCTTTGCTCTTTGGTCTCTAGGCACTCTATCAGGCACTCCAAGCTGTGAAGTGACTCAGGGGGGAGAAGGAAGAGATTTCAGAGAATGAACACATCCAGAGAGAGACAGAGAGAGGCAAGAGATGCTGAGTGGGGATGCCTTGCGTAGTGATATCCTCAGGAAAGTGGGAAAGAGGTACCTGGCCTGCTCTGCCAATGCCCTGAACCAGTCCGCACCAGGGGCTCCCCTGTGCCTGCGTAGGCTTTCCCAGGGTGTGCTCAAATCCTGTGGCCACTAGGTGTCATAGGTCATAATGGAGGGCCCTGTGTCATCTGCCTGGCGGGCCAGATCTCTGCCATTGGCTCAGTCTTGTCACCGGGCCCATCATAAGCTCCGCCTACTCTTCCGGTGGTGGGACTGTCTCCATGGTGATGGCAAAGGAGCCTTAGTCCCGCCCACCTGGCCTTGACTTCACCTAGCTGGCCTGCTGACCCTCACTCAGACCTCTGTGTTGATAAAAATTAATGTCGGCCAGTGCCCAGGTGTCAGCATCTGGGATAAAGGATTCCGGACCTTGCCTGGGGCAGAAGGCAGCCTAGGTCAGCTGGTACCTGGAAGTCTAGTGACTCGTGACACTGCTGCCAGTGACAGACAAATGGTGACTCCCACACTCACATATCCCCTGGTGGCAGAATGACAGTGATGGGTGGAGAAACATGGCTCCGGAGCACTCGCGCAATGGGGCACCGGCCAAAGGCCAGGGCCAGTAGTGGACGTCGCGGAGCTGAATGGCGAGCCAGTGAAGGGCCCAAGGATTCCTCTTGTATGTGGGAAACATGTCATCCGGGTCCCCACGTCCATAAACCACCGGATTGCTGGGGCCCAGGATGCCAGGATTTGGGCCTTGCCTTCGCAGCCCGTCCACATAGGCAGCCTTCCACCGGAGGCGGGGATATGTAGACAGCAAAAATGTGGAAAATGGCAGTGTCTCCTCGATTTCTCTGGCATCGGCCTTTTTGAGCGGCATGCTTTTTTCCTAGTAGGATGAGGCACCGACGGAGAAAGGCAGGATTATGTGTGCAGGAAAGGTATGTGCTGAGAAGGTGACAAGGTTGAGACCAGGTTGGGATCTTTAGTCCCAGGAAGGGCCCCTGGCAGGTGTGGGTCAATGTTCTGTGCCCATCCCACTTGGCGTGGGGAGGTTTACACCATACAAAGCAGCAGCGGAATTATTCTTCCCCCAGAGGTTGCATGTGCCCACAAGCGCCACCTGGCCAGGGTCCGCCCCTACCGTATTGCCCATGTCGATCAACAGAAGCTGAGAGCTTCCAGAGAGACTAACTGCTATTCTCTAGCCACGGGGAAGCGGTACAGCCAGAAGCCTCCCCTGTTTCATCTCCAGGTTCCCTCTCAGGCCCCTCATAGTTGTGGTGTGTCTCAGGGGTAGAAAAAAGAGATTTCTTTAAAAGAACACATACAAAGAGGGGCCATAGATGCTGAGGAAGGGCGCCTTGCCTACTGATATCGTAGCGTAAGTGGAAAAGAGGTACCTGCCTGCTGTCCCAGTATGTCGAACGTGTCCACATCAGGGGTTGCCTACTGTGAAGTTATTCCCTGGGTGCCCTCGATTTTGTGGCCAAGGACAGAAGGGGCCGTTGTGTGTCCACGGGTAAAATGGAGGGCTCTGCGGAACCGGCCGGTTAGGCTGGACCTCTCCTATTGGCTCAGAGTTTGTGACCCGTCCCCGTCAGAAGTTCCGGCCAGCCTTGCGGTGGCTGTCTCCATGGTGATTGGGAAGGAAGCCTTAGGCCCCGCACTCAGCCTTCACCTGGCCCACCTGGCCTCTTTACCCTCATCTAGACCGCTGTGTAGATGAAAGAAAGGATGTCGGCCAGTGACCACGTGTCCTCATTTCCTTTGAAGGATTAAGCTCCTTGCCTGGGCAGAAGACAGCCAAGGTCAGCCTGAGCCTAGACACCTAGTGACCTGTGACACTGCAGACAGTGATAGATGTTGATGTCCACGCTCAGGTAGCCGCAGGTGGCGGATCGAGAGTGGTCGGAGGTGAAGTGTTAACTAGAGGTGACACACTGACAAGGGCACGGGCCAAAGGTCGGGAAAAATAGCTGAGGTCGTGGAGCTCTAGCGGAGCCAGTCTAGGGCCGAGGCCTCCCTCCTGTACGTGGCAAAGAGGTGATCCGTATGCCGCCATGCGCAGCCTCTGGACTGCTGGGGCCCTGGATGCCCGGATTTCGGCCTTGTCTTCGGAGAAGTGAGGCACATGCAGCGTGCCACCGGAGGCTGTGGCCCAGCAGAGGGCAAAATCTTGAAAATGCGGGCTTCAGTTGACTTGGCCTGTGCTCTCCTTTGGCTGAGTGCCATCCTGTGTTTCCTAGCAGGAGAAGGCATTCGTGGAGAGAGGCGGATTCCCTGTGTGCAGGCAAAGTGTGTGCTGAGATGATGAGTCGCTGGAGACCGGGGTGGACTCTTCAGACCCAGGATAGGCCTCTGGCAGGTATGTGTCAATGTTTTCTGCCCTTCGCACTCAGCCAGGTATTTGCATACAATGTTACCAGCGGAATTAGTAGTCTCCGGAGAGGCTGCCACATGTCAGCAAGCTTCACCTGGCCAGGGTCCGCCGGTGATGTAGCTACCCCATCAGTCACTACTCTCTAGACCTTCCAGATAAACTACCAGATCTTGTCTGCCCATGGGCAACCAGTAGAGCCAGAGGCCTTCCCCCTTTGCTCTTTGGTCTCTAGGCACTCTATCAGGCACTCCAAGCTGTGAAGTGACTCAGGGGGGAGAAGGAAGAGATTTCAGAGAATGAACACATCCAGAGAGAGACAGAGAGAGGCAAGAGATGCTGAGTGGGGATGCCTTGCGTAGTGATATCCTCAGGAAAGTGGGAAAGAGGTACCTGGCCTGCTCTGCCAATGCCCTGAACCAGTCCGCACCAGGGGCTCCCCTGTGCCTGCGTAGGCTTTCCCAGGGTGTGCTCAAATCCTGTGGCCACTAGGTGTCATAGGTCATAATGGAGGGCCCTGTGTCATCTGCCTGGCGGGCCAGATCTCTGCCATTGGCTCAGTCTTGTCACCGGGCCCATCATAAGCTCCGCCTACTCTTCCGGTGGTGGGACTGTCTCCATGGTGATGGCAAAGGAGCCTTAGTCCCGCCCACCTGGCCTTGACTTCACCTAGCTGGCCTGCTGACCCTCACTCAGACCTCTGTGTTGATAAAAATTAATGTCGGCCAGTGCCCAGGTGTCAGCATCTGGGATAAAGGATTCCGGACCTTGCCTGGGGCAGAAGGCAGCCTAGGTCAGCTGGTACCTGGAAGTCTAGTGACTCGTGACACTGCTGCCAGTGACAGACAAATGGTGACTCCCACACTCACATATCCCCTGGTGGCAGAATGACAGTGATGGGTGGAGAAACATGGCTCCGGAGCACTCGCGCAATGGGGCACCGGCCAAAGGCCAGGGCCAGTAGTGGACGTCGCGGAGCTGAATGGCGAGCCAGTGAAGGGCCCAAGGATTCCTCTTGTATGTGGGAAACATGTCATCCGGGTCCCCACGTCCATAAACCACCGGATTGCTGGGGCCCGGGATGCCAGGATTTGGGCCTTGCCTTCGCAGCCCGGCCACATAGGCAGCCTTCCACCGGAGGCGGGGATATGTAGACAGCAAAAATGTGGAAAATGGCAGTGTCTCCTCGATTTCTCTGGCATCGGCCTTTTTGAGCGGCATGCTTTTTTCCTAGTAGGATGAGGCACCGACGGAGAAAGGCAGGATTATGTGTGCAGGAAAGGTATGTGCTGAGAAGGTGACAAGGTTGAGACCAGGTTGGGATCTTTAGTCCCAGGAAGGGCCCCTGGCAGGTGTGGGTCAATGTTCTGTGCCCATCCCACTTGGCGTGGGGAGGTTTACACCATACAAAGCAGCAGCGGAATTATTCTTCCCCCAGAGGTTGCATGTGCCCACAAGCGCCACCTGGCCAGGGCCCGCCCCTACCGTATTGCCCATGTCGATCAACAGAAGCTGAGAGCTTCCAGAGAGACTAACTGCTATTCTCTAGCCACGGGGAAGCGGTACAGCCAGAAGCCTCCCCTGTTTCATCTCCAGGTTCCCTCTCAGGCCCCTCATAGTTGTGGTGTGTCTCAGGGGTAGAAAAAAGAGATTTCTTTAAAAGAACACATACAAAGAGGGGCCATAGATGCTGAGGAAGGGCGCCTTGCCTACTGATATCGTGGCGTAAGTGGAAAAGAGGTACCTGCCTGCTGTCCCAGTATTTCGAACGTGTCCACATCAGGGGTTGCCTACTGTGAAGTTATTCCCTGGGTGCCCTCGATTTTGTGGCCAAGGACAGAAGGGGCCGTTGTGTGTCCACGGGTAAAATGGAGGGCTCTGCGGAACCGGCCGGTTAGGCTGGACCTCTCCTATTGGCTCAGAGTTTGTGACCCGTCCCCGTCAGAAGTTCCGGCCAGCCTTGCGGTGGCTGTCTCCATGGTGATTGGGAAGGAAGCCTTAGGCCTCGCACTCAGCCTTCACCTGGCCCACCTGGCCTCTTTACCCTCATCTAGACCGCTGTGTAGATGAAAGAAAGGATGTCGGCCAGTGACCACGTGTCCTCATTTCCTTTGAAGGATTAAGCTCCTTGCCTGGGCAGAAGACAGCCAAGGTCAGCCTGAGCCTAGACACCTAGTGACCTGTGACACTGCAGACAGTGATAGATGTTGATGTCCACGCTCAGGTAGCCGCAGGTGGCGGATCGAGAGTGGTCGGAGGTGAAGTGTTAACTAGAGGTGACACACTGACAAGGGCACGGGCCAAAGGTCGGGAAAAATAGCTGAGGTCGTGGAACTCTAGCGGAGCCAGTCTAGGGCCGAGGCCTCCCTCCTGTACGTGGCAAAGAGGTGATCCGTATGCCGCCATGCGCAGCCTCTGGACTGCTGGGGCCCTGGATGCCCGGATTTCGGCCTTGTCTTCGGAGAAGTGACGCACATGCAGCGTGCCACCGGAGGCTGTGGCCCAGCAGAGGGCAAAATCTTGAAAATGCGGGCTTCAGTTGACTTTGCCTGTGCTCTCCTTTGGCTGAGTGCCATCCTGTGTTTCCTAGCAGGAGAAGGCATTCGTGGAGAGAGGCGGATTCCCTGTGTGCAGGCAAAGTGTGTGCTGAGATGATGAGTCGCTGGAGACCGGGGTGGACTCTTCAGACCCAGGATAGGCCTCTGGCAGGTATGTGTCAATGTTTTCTGCCCTTCGCACTCAGCCAGGTATTTGCATACAATGTTACCAGCGGAATTAGTAGTCTCCGGAGAGGCTGCCACATGTCAGCAAGCTTCACCTGGCCAGGGTCCGCCGGTGATGTAGCTACCCCATCAGTCACTACTCTCTAGACCTTCCAGATAAACTACCAGATCTTGTCTGCCCATGGGCAACCAGTAGAGCCAGAGGCCTTCCCCCTTTGCTCTTTGGTCTCTAGGCACTCTATCAGGCACTCCAAGCTGTGAAGTGACTCCGGGGGGAGAAGGAAGAGATTTCAGAGAATGAACACATCCAGAGAGAGACAGAGAGAGGCAAGAGATGCTGAGTGGGGATGCCTTGCGTAGTGATATCCTCAGGAAAGTGGGAAAGAGGTACCTGGCCTGCTCTGCCAATGCCCTGAACCAGTCCGCACCAGGGGCTCCCCTGTGCCTGCGTAGGCTTTCCCAGGGTGTGCTCAAATCCTGTGGCCACTAGGTGTCATAGGTCATAATGGAGGGCCCTGTGTCATCTGCCTGGCGGGCCAGATCTCTGCCATTGGCTCAGTCTTGTCACCGGGCCCATCATAAGCTCCGCCTACTCTTCCGGTGGTGGGACTGTCTCCATGGTGATGGCAAAGGAGCCTTAGTCCCGCCCACCTGGCCTTGACTTCACCTAGCTGGCCTGCTGACCCTCACTCAGACCTCTGTGTTGATAAAAATTAATGTCGGCCAGTGCCCAGGTGTCAGCATCTGGGATAAAGGATTCCGGACCTTGCCTGGGGCAGAAGGCAGCCTAGGTCAGCTGGTACCTGGAAGTCTAGTGACTCGTGACACTGCTGCCAGTGACAGACAAATGGTGACTCCCACACTCACATATCCCCTGGTGGCAGAATGACAGCGATGGGTGGAGAAACATGGCTCCGGAGCACTCGCGCAATGGGGCACCGGCCAAAGGCCAGGGCCAGTAGTGGACGTCGCGGAGCTGAATGGCGAGCCAGTGAAGGGCCCAAGGATTCCTCTTGTATGTGGGAAACATGTCATCCGGGTCCCCACGTCCATAAACCACCGGATTGCTGGGGCCCGGGATGCCAGGATTTCGGCCTTGCCTTCGCAGCCCGGCCACATAGGCAGCCTTCCACCGGAGGCGGGGATATGTAGACAGCAAAAATGTGGAAAATGGCAGTGTCTCCTCGATTTCTCTGGCATCGGCCTTTTTGAGCGGCATGCTTTTTTCCTAGTAGGATGAGGCACCGACGGAGAAAGGCAGGATTATGTGTGCAGGAAAGGTATGTGCTGAGAAGGTGACAAGGTTGAGACCAGGTTGGGATCTTTAGTCCCAGGAAGGGCCCCTGGCAGGTGTGGGTCAATGTTCTGTGCCCATCCCACTTGGCGTGGGGAGGTTTACACCATACAAAGCAGCAGCGGAATTATTCTTCCCCCAGAGGTTGCATGTGCCCACAAGCGCCACCTGGCCAGGGTCCGCCCCTACCGTATTGCCCATGTCGATCAACAGAAGCTGAGAGCTTCCAGAGAGACTAACTGCTATTCTCTAGCCACGGGGAAGCGGTACAGCCAGAAGCCTCCCCTGTTTCATCTCCAGGTTCCCTCTCAGGCCCCTCATAGTTGTGGTGTGTCTCAGGGGTAGAAAAAAGAGATTTCTTTAAAAGAACACATACAAAGAGGGGCCATAGATGCTGAGGAAGGGCGCCTTGCCTACTGATATCGCAGCGTAAGTGGAAAAGAGGTACCTGCCTGCTGTCCCAGTATGTCGAACGTGTCCACATCAGGGGTTGCCTACTGTGAAGTTATTCCCTGGGTGCCCTCGATTTTGTGGCCAAGGACAGAAGGGGCCGTTGTGTGTCCACGGGTAAAATGGAGGGCTCTGCGGAACCGGCCGGTTAGGCTGGACCTCTCCTATTGGCTCAGAGTTTGTGACCCGTCCCCGTCAGAAGTTCCGGCCAGCCTTGCGGTGGCTGTCTCCATGGTGATTGGGAAGGAAGCCTTAGGCCCCGCACTCAGCCTTCACCTGGCCCACCTGGCCTCTTTACCCTCATCTAGACCGCTGTGTAGATGAAAGAAAGGATGTCGGCCAGTGACCACGTGTCCTCATTTCCTTTGAAGGATTAAGCTCCTTGCCTGGGCAGAAGACAGCCAAGGTCAGCCTGAGCCTAGACACCTAGTGACCTGTGACACTGCAGACAGTGATAGATGTTGATGTCCACGCTCAGGTAGCCGCAGGTGGCGGATCGAGAGTGGTCGGAGGTGAAGTGTTAACTAGAGGTGACACACTGACAAGGGCACGGGCCAAAGGTCGGGAAAAATAGCTGAGGTCGTGGAGCTCTAGCGGAGCCAGTCTAGGGCCGAGGCCTCCCTCCTGTACGTGGCAAAGAGGTGATCCGTATGCCGCCATGCGCAGCCTCTGGACTGCTGGGGCCCTGGATGCCCGGATTTCGGCCTTGTCTTCGGAGAAGTGACGCACATGCAGCGTGCCACCGGAGGCTGTGGCCCAGCAGAGGGCAAAATCTTGAAAATGCGGGCTTCAGTTGACTTTGCCTGTGCTCTCCTTTGGCTGAGTGCCATCCTGTGTTTCCTAGCAGGAGAAGGCATTCGTGGAGAGAGGCGGATTCCCTGTGTGCAGGCAAAGTGTGTGCTGAGATGATGAGTCGCTGGAGACCGGGGTGGACTCTTCAGACCCAGGATAGGCCTCTGGCAGGTATGTGTCAATGTTTTCTGCCCTTCGCACTCAGCCAGGTATTTGCATACAATGTTACCAGCGGAATTAGTAGTCTCCGGAGAGGCTGCCACATGTCAGCAAGCTTCACCTGGCCAGGGTCCGCCGGTGATGTAGCTACCCCATCAGTCACTACTCTCTAGACCTTCCAGATAAACTACCAGATCTTGTCTGCCCATGGGCAACCAGTAGAGCCAGAGGCCTTCCCCCTTTGCTCTTTGGTCTCTAGGCACTCTATCAGGCACTCCAAGCTGTGAAGTGACTCAGGGGGGAGAAGGAAGAGATTTCAGAGAATGAACACATCCAGAGAGAGACAGAGAGAGGCAAGAGATGCTGAGTGGGGATGCCTTGCGTAGTGATATCCTCAGGAAAGTGGGAAAGAGGTACCTGGCCTGCTCTGCCAATGCCCTGAACCAGTCCGCACCAGGGGCTCCCCTGTGCCTGCGTAGGCTTTCCCAGGGTGTGCTCAAATCCTGTGGCCACTAGGTGTCATAGGTCATAATGGAGGGCCCTGTGTCATCTGCCTGGCGGGCCAGATCTCTGCCATTGGCTCAGTCTTGTCACCGGGCCCATCATAAGCTCCGCCTACTCTTCCGGTGGTGGGACTGTCTCCATGGTGATGGCAAAGGAGCCTTTGTCCCGCCCACCTGGCCTTGACTTCACCTAGCTGGCCTGCTGACCCTCACTCAGACCTCTGTGTTGATAAAAATTAATGTCGGCCAGTGCCCAGGTGTCAGCATCTGGGATAAAGGATTCCGGACCTTGCCTGGGGCAGAAGGCAGCCTAGGTCAGCTGGTACCTGGAAGTCTAGTGACTCGTGACACTGCTGCCAGTGACAGACAAATGGTGACTCCCACACTCACATATCCCCTGGTGGCAGAATGACAGTGATGGGTGGAGAAACATGGCTCCGGAGCACTCGCGCAATGGGGCACCGGCCAAAGGCCAGGGCCAGTAGTGGACGTCGCGGAGCTGAATGGCGAGCCAGTGAAGGGCCCAAGGATTCCTCTTGTATGTGGGAAACATGTCATCCGGGTCCCCACGTCCATAAACCACCGGATTGCTGGGGCCCGGGATGCCAGGATTTGGGCCTTGCCTTCGCAGCCCGGCCACATAGGCAGCCTTCCACCGGAGGCGGGGATATGTAGACAGCAAAAATGTGGAAAATGGCAGTGTCTCCTCGATTTCTCTGGCATCGGCCTTTTTGAGCGGCATGCTTTTTTCCTAGTAGGATGAGGCACCGACGGAGAAAGGCAGGATTATGTGTGCAGGAAAGGTATGTGCTGAGAAGGTGACAAGGTTGAGACCAGGTTGGGATCTTTAGTCCCAGGAAGGGCCCCTGGCAGGTGTGGGTCAATGTTCTGTGCCCATCCCACTTGGCGTGGGGAGGTTTACACCATACAAAGCAGCAGCGGAATTATTCTTCCCCCAGAGGTTGCATGTGCCCACAAGCGCCACCTGGCCAGGGTCCGCCCCTACCGTATTGCCCATGTCGATCAACAGAAGCTGAGAGCTTCCAGAGAGACTAACTGCTATTCTCTAGCCACGGGGAAGCGGTACAGCCAGAAGCCTCCCCTGTTTCATCTCCAGGTTCCCTCTCAGGCCCCTCATAGTTGTGGTGTGTCTCAGGGGTAGAAAAAAGAGATTTCTTTAAAAGAACACATACAAAGAGGGGCCATAGATGCTGAGGAAGGGCGCCTTGCCTACTGATATCGTAGCGTAAGTGGAAAAGAGGTACCTGCCTGCTGTCCCAGTATGTCGAACGTGTCCACATCAGGGGTTGCCTACTGTGAAGTTATTCCCTGGGTGCCCTCGATTTTGTGGCCAAGGACAGAAGGGGCCGTTGTGTGTCCACGGGTAAAATGGAGGGCTCTGCGGAACCGGCCGGTTAGGCTGGACCTCTCCTATTGGCTCAGAGTTTGTGACCCGTCCCCGTCAGAAGTTCCGGCCAGCCTTGCGGTGGCTGTCTCCATGGTGATTGGGAAGGAAGCCTTAGGCCCCGCACTCAGCCTTCACCTGGCCCACCTGGCCTCTTTACCCTCATCTAGACCGCTGTGTAGATGAAAGAAAGGATGTCGGCCAGTGACCACGTGTCCTCATTTCCTTTGAAGGATTAAGCTCCTTGCCTGGGCAGAAGACAGCCAAGGTCAGCCTGAGCCTAGACACCTAGTGACCTGTGACACTGCAGACAGTGATAGATGTTGATGTCCACGCTCAGGTAGCCGCAGGTGGCGGATCGAGAGTGGTCGGAGGTGAAGTGTTAACTAGAGGTGACACACTGACAAGGGCACGGGCCAAAGGTCGGGAAAAATAGCTGAGGTCGTGGAGCTCTAGCGGAGCCAGTCTAGGGCCGAGGCCTCCCTCCTGTACGTGGCAAAGAGGTGATCCGTATGCCGCCATGCGCAGCCTCTGGACTGCTGGGGCCCTGGATGCCCGGATTTCGGCCTTGTCTTCGGAGAAGTGACGCACATGCAGCGTGCCACCGGAGGCTGTGGCCCAGCAGAGGGCAAAATCTTGAAAATGCGGGCTTCAGTTGACTTGGCCTGTGCTCTCCTTTGGCTGAGTGCCATCCTGTGTTTCCTAGCAGGAGAAGGCATTCGTGGAGAGAGGCGGATTCCCTGTGTGCAGGCAAAGTGTGTGCTGAGATGATGAGTCGCTGGAGACCGGGGTGGACTCTTCAGACCCAGGATAGGCCTCTGGCAGGTATGTGTCACTGTTTTCTGCCCTTCGCACTCAGCCAGGTATTTGCATACAATGTTACCAGCGGAATTAGTAGTCTCCGGAGAGGCTGCCACATGTCAGCAAGCTTCACCTGGCCAGGGTCCGCCGGTGATGTAGCTACCCCATCAGTCACTACTCTCTAGACCTTCCAGATAAACTACCAGATCTTGTCTGCCCATGGGCAACCAGTAGAGCCAGAGGCCTTCCCCCTTTGCTCTTTGGTCTCTAGGCACTCTATCAGGCATTCCAAGCTGTGAAGTGACTCCGGGGGAGAAGGAAGAGATTTCAGAGAATGAACACATCCAGAGAGAGACAGAGAGAGGCAAGAGATGCTGAGTGGGGATGCCTTGCGTAGTGATATCCTCAGGAAAGTGGGAAAGAGGTACCTGGCCTGCTCTGCCAATGCCCTGAACCAGTCCGCACCAGGGGCTCCCCTGTGCCTGCGTAGGCTTTCCCAGGGTGTGCTCAAATCCTGTGGCCACTAGGTGTCATAGGTCATAATGGAGGGCCCTGTGTCATCTGCCTGGCGGGCCAGATCTCTGCCATTGGCTCAGTCTTGTCACCGGGCCCATCATAAGCTCCGCCTACTCTTCCGGTGGTGGGACTGTCTCCATGGTGATGGCAAAGGAGCCTTAGTCCCGCCCACCTGGCCTTGACTTCACCTAGCTGGCCTGCTGACCCTCACTCAGACCTCTGTGTTGATAAAAATTAATGTCGGCCAGTGCCCAGGTGTCAGCATCTGGGATAAAGGATTCCGGACCTTGCCTGGGGCAGAAGGCAGCCTAGGTCAGCTGGTACCTGGAAGTCTAGTGACTCGTGACACTGCTGCCAGTGACAGACAAATGGTGACTCCCACACTCACATATCCCCTGGTGGCAGAATGACAGTGATGGGTGGAGAAACATGGCTCCGGAGCACTCGCGCAATGGGGCACCGGGCAAAGGCCAGGGCCAGTAGTGGACGTCGCGGAGCTGAATGGCGAGCCAGTGAAGGGCCCAAGGATTCCTCTTGTATGTGGGAAACATGTCATCCGGGTCCCCACGTCCATAAACCACCGGATTGCTGGGGCCCAGGATGCCAGGATTTCGGCCTTGCCTTCGCAGCCCGGCCACATAGGCAGCCTTCCACCGGAGGCGGGGATATGTAGACAGCAAAAATGTGGAAAATGGCAGTGTCTCCTCGATTTCTCTGGCATCGGCCTTTTTGAGCGGCATGCTTTTTTCCTAGTAGGATGAGGCGCCGACGGAGAAAGGCAGGATTATGTGTGCAGGAAAGGTATGTGCTGAGAAGGTGACAAGGTTGAGACCAGGTTGGGATCTTTAGTCCCAGGAAGGGCCCCTGGCAGGTGTGGGTCAATGTTCTGTGCCCATCCCACTTGGCGTGGGGAGGTTTACACCATACAAAGCAGCAGCGGAATTATTCTTCCCCCAGAGGTTGCATGTGCCCACAAGCGCCACCTGGCCAGGGTCCGCCCCTACCGTATTGCCCATGTCGATCAACAGAAGCTGAGAGCTTCCAGAGAGACTAACTGCTATTCTCTAGCCACGGGGAAGCGGTACAGCCAGAAGCCTCCCCTGTTTCATCTCCAGGTTCCCTCTCAGGCCCCTCATAGTTGTGGTGTGTCTCAGGGGTAGAAAAAAGAGATTTCTTTAAAAGAACACATACAAAGAGGGGCCATAGATGCTGAGGAAGGGCGCCTTGCCTACTGATATCGTAGCGTAAGTGGAAAAGAGGTACCTGCCTGCTGTCCCAGTATGTCGAACGTGTCCACATCAGGGGTTGCCTACTGTGAAGTTATTCCCTGGGTGCCCTCGATTTTGTGGCCAAGGACAGAAGGGGCCGTTGTGTGTCCACGGGTAAAATGGAGGGCTCTGCGGAACCGGCCGGTTAGGCTGGACCTCTCCTATTGGCTCAGAGTTTGTGACCCGTCCCCGTCAGAAGTTCCGGCCAGCCTTGCGGTGGCTGTCTCCATGGTGATTGGGAAGGAAGCCTTAGGCCCCGCACTCAGCCTTCACCTGGCCCACCTGGCCTCTTTACCCTCATCTAGACCGCTGTGTAGATGAAAGAAAGGATGTCGGCCAGTGACCACGTGTCCTCATTTCCTTTGAAGGATTAAGCTCCTTGCCTGGGCAGAAGACAGCCAAGGTCAGCCTGAGCCTAGACACCTAGTGACCTGTGACACTGCAGACAGTGATAGATGTTGATGTCCACGCTCAGGTAGCCGCAGGTGGCGGATCGAGAGTGGTCGGAGGTGAAGTGTTAACTAGAGGTGACACACTGACAAGGGCACGGGCCAAAGGTCGGGAAAAATAGCTGAGGTCGTGGAGCTCTAGCGGAGCCAGTCTAGGGCCGAGGCCTCCCTCCTGTACGTGGCAAAGAGGTGATCCGTATGCCGCCATGCGCAGCCTCTGGACTGCTGGGGCCCTGGATGCCCGGATTTCGGCCTTGTCTTCGGAGAAGTGAGGCACATGCAGCGTGCCACCGGAGGCTGTGGCCCAGCAGAGGGCAAAATCTTGAAAATGCGGGCTTCAGTTGACTTTGCCTGTGCTCTCCTTTGGCTGAGTGCCATCCTGTGTTTCCTAGCAGGAGAAGGCATTCGTGGAGAGAGGCGGATTCCCTGTGTGCAGGCAAAGTGTGTGCTGAGATGATGAGTCGCTGGAGACCGGGGTGGACTCTTCAGACCCAGGATAGGCCTCTGGCAGGTATGTGTCAATGTTTTCTGCCCTTCGCACTCAGCCAGGTATTTGCATACAATGTTACCAGCGGAATTAGTAGTCTCCGGAGAGGCTGCCACATGTCAGCAAGCTTCACCTGGCCAGGGTCCGCCGGTGATGTAGCTACCCCATCAGTCACTACTCTCTAGACCTTCCAGATAAACTACCAGATCTTGTCTGCCCATGGGCAACCAGTAGAGCCAGAGGCCTTCCCCCTTTGCTCTTTGGTCTCTAGGCACTCTATCAGGCACTCCAAGCTGTGAAGTGACTCCGGGGGAGAAGGAAGAGATTTCAGAGAATGAACACATCCAGAGAGAGACAGAGAGAGGCAAGAGATGCTGAGTGGGGATGCCTTGCGTAGTGATATCCTCAGGAAAGTGGGAAAGAGGTACCTGGCCTGCTCTGCCAATGCCCTGAACCAGTCCGCACCAGGGGCTCCCCTGTGCCTGCGTAGGCTTTCCCAGGGTGTGCTCAAATCCTGTGGCCACTAGGTGTCATAGGTCATAATGGAGGGCCCTGTGTCATCTGCCTGGCGGGCCAGATCTCTGCCATTGGCTCAGTCTTGTCACCGGGCCCATCATAAGCTCCGCCTACTCTTCCGGTGGTGGGACTGTCTCCATGGTGATGGCAAAGGAGCCTTAGTCCCGCCCACCTGGCCTTGACTTCACCTAGCTGGCCTGCTGACCCTCACTCAGACCTCTGTGTTGATAAAAATTAATGTCGGCCAGTGCCCAGGTGTCAGCATCTGGGATAAAGGATTCCGGACCTTGCCTGGGGCAGAAGGCAGCCTAGGTCAGCTGGTACCTGGAAGTCTAGTGACTCGTGACACTGCTGCCAGTGACAGACAAATGGTGACTCCCACACTCACATATCCCCTGGTGGCAGAATGACAGCGATGGGTGGAGAAACATGGCTCCGGAGCACTCGCGCAATGGGGCACCGGCCAAAGGCCAGGGCCAGTAGTGGACGTCGCGGAGCTGAATGGCGAGCCAGTGAAGGGCCCAAGGATTCCTCTTGTATGTGGGAAACATGTCATCCGGGTCCCCACGTCCATAAACCACCGGATTGCTGGGGCCCGGGATGCCAGGATTTGGGCCTTGCCTTCGCAGCCCGGCCACATAGGCAGCCTTCCACCGGAGGCGGGGATATGTAGACAGCAAAAATGTGGAAAATGGCAGTGTCTCCTCGATTTCTCTGGCATCGGCCTTTTTGAGCGGCATGCTTTTTTCCTAGTAGGATGAGGCACCGACGGAGAAAGGCAGGATTATGTGTGCAGGAAAGGTATGTGCTGAGAAGGTGACAAGGTTGAGACCAGGTTGGGATCTTTAGTCCCAGGAAGGGCCCCTGGCAGGTGTGGGTCAATGTTCTGTGCCCATCCCACTTGGCGTGGGGAGGTTTACACCATACAAAGCAGCAGCGGAATTATTCTTCCCCCAGAGGTTGCATGTGCCCACAAGCGCCACCTGGCCAGGGTCCGCCCCTACCGTATTGCCCATGTCGATCAACAGAAGCTGAGAGCTTCCAGAGAGACTAACTGCTATTCTCTAGCCACGGGGAAGCGGTACAGCCAGAAGCCTCCCCTGTTTCATCTCCAGGTTCCCTCTCAGGCCCCTCATAGTTGTGGTGTGTCTCAGGGGTAGAAAAAAGAGATTTCTTTAAAAGAACACATACAAAGAGGGGCCATAGATGCTGAGGAAGGGCGCCTTGCCTACTGATATCGTAGCATAAGTGGAAAAGAGGTACCTGCCTGCTGTCCCAGTATGTCGAACGTGTCCACATCAGGGGTTGCCTACTGTGAAGTTATTCCCTGGGTGCCCTCGATTTTGTGGCCAAGGACAGAAGGGGCCGTTGTGTGTCCACGGGTAAAATGGAGGGCTCTGCGGAACCGGCCGGTTAGGCTGGACCTCTCCTATTGGCTCAGAGTTTGTGACCCGTCCCCGTCAGAAGTTCCGGCCAGCCTTGCGGTGGCTGTCTCCATGGTGATTGGGAAGGAAGCCTTAGGCCTCGCACTCAGCCTTCACCTGGCCGACCTGGCCTCTTTACCCTCATCTAGACCGCTGTGTAGATGAAAGAAAGGATGTCGGCCAGTGACCACGTGTCCTCATTTCCTTTGAAGGATTAAGCTCCTTGCCTGGGCAGAAGACAGCCAAGGTCAGCCTGAGCCTAGACACCTAGTGACCTGTGACACTGCAGACAGTGATAGATGTTGATGTCCACGCTCAGGTAGCCGCAGGTGGCGGATCGAGAGTGGTCAGAGGTGAAGTGTTAACTAGAGGTGACACACTGACAAGGGCACGGGCCAAAGGTCGGGAAAAATAGCTGAGGTCGTGGAGCTCTAGCGGAGCCAGTCTAGGGCCGAGGCCTCCCTCCTGTACGTGGCAAAGAGGTGATCCGTATGCCGCCATGCGCAGCCTCTGGACTGCTGGGGCCCTGGATGCCCGGATTTCGGCCTTGTCTTCGGAGAAGTGAGGCACATGCAGCGTGCCACCGGAGGCTGTGACCCAGCAGAGGGCAAAATCTTGAAAATGCGGGCTTCAGTTGACTTTGCCTGTGCTCTCCTTTGGCTGAGTGCCATCCTGTGTTTCCTAGCAGGAGAAGGCATTCGTGGAGAGAGGCGGATTCCCTGTGTGCAGGCAAAGTGTGTGCTGAGATGATGAGTCGCTGGAGACCGGGGTGGACTCTTCAGACCCAGGATAGGCCTCTGGCAGGTATGTGTCAATGTTTTCTGCCCTTCGCACTCAGCCAGGTATTTGCATACAATGTTACCAGCGGAATTAGTAGTCTCCGGAGAGGCTGCCACGTGTCAGCAAGCTTCACCTGGCCAGGGTCCGCCGGTGATGTAGCTACCCCATCAGTCACTACTCTCTAGACCTTCCAGATAAACTACCAGATCTTGTCTGCCCATGGGCAACCAGTAGAGTCAGGGGCCTTCCCCCTTTGCTCTTTGGTCTCTAGGCACTCTATCAGGCATTCCAAGCTGTGAAGTGACTCCGGGGGAGAAGGAAGAGATTTCAGAGAATGAACACATCCAGAGAGAGACAGAGAGAGGCAAGAGATGCTGAGTGGGGATGCCTTGCGTAGTGATATCCTCAGGAAAGTGGGAAAGAGGTACCTGGCCTGCTCTGCCAATGCCCTGAACCAGTCCGCACCAGGGGCTCCCCTGTGCCTGCGTAGGCTTTCCCAGGGTGTGCTCAAATCCTGTGGCCACTAGGTGTCATAGGTCATAATGGAGGGCCCTGTGTCATCTGCCTGGCGGGCCAGATCTCTGCCATTGGCTCAGTCTTGTCACCGGGCCCATCATAAGCTCCGCCTACTCTTCCGGTGGTGGGACTGTCTCCATGGTGATGGCAAGGAGCCTTAGTCCCGCCCACCTGGCCTTGACTTCACCTAGCTGGCCTGCTGACCCTCACTCAGACCTCTGTGTTGATAAAAATTAATGTCGGCCAGTGCCCAGGTGTCAGCATCTGGGATAAAGGATTCCGGACCTTGCCTGGGGCAGAAGGCAGCCTAGGTCAGCTGGTACCTGGAAGTCTAGTGACTCGTGACACTGCTGCCAGTGACAGACAAATGGTGACTCCCACACTCACATATCCCCTGGTGGCAGAATGACAGTGATGGGTGGAGAAACATGGCTGCGGAGCACTCGCGCAATGGGGCACCGGCCAAAGGCCAGGGCCTGTAGTGGACGTCGCGGAGCTGAATGGCGAGCCAGTGAAGGGCCCAAGGATTCCTCTTGTATGTGGGAAACATGTCATCCGGGTCCCCACGTCCATAAACCACCGGATTGCTGGGGCCCGGGATGCCAGGATTTGGGCCTTGCCTTCGCAGCCCGGCCACATAGGCAGCCTTCCACCGGAGGCGGGGATATGTAGACAGCAAAAATGTGGAAAATGGCAGTGTCTCCTCGATTTCTCTGGCATCGGCCTTTTTGAGCGGCATGCTTTTTTCCTAGTAGGATGAGGCACCGACGGAGAAAGGCAGGATTATGTGTGCAGGAAAGGTATGTGCTGAGAAGGTGACAAGGTTGAGACCAGGTTGGGATCTTTAGTCCCAGGAAGGGCCCCTGGCAGGTGTGGGTCAATGTTCTGTGCCCATCCCACTTGGCGTGGGGAGGTTTACACCATACAAAGCAGCAGCGGAATTATTCTTCCCCCAGAGGTTGCATGTGCCCACAAGCGCCACCTGGCCAGGGTCCGCCCCTACCGTATTGCCCATGTCGATCAACAGAAGCTGAGAGCTTCCAGAGAGACTAACTGCTATTCTCTAGCCACGGGGAAGCGGTACAGCCAGAAGCCTCCCCTGTTTCATCTCCAGGTTCCCTCTCAGGCCCCTCATAGTTGTGGTGTGTCTCAGGGGTAGAAAAAAGAGATTTCTTTAAAAGAACACATACAAAGAGGGGCCATAGATGCTGAGGAAGGGCGCCTTGCCTACTGATATCGTAGCATAAGTGGAAAAGAGGTACCTGCCTGCTGTCCCAGTATGTCGAACGTGTCCACATCAGGGGTTGCCTACTGTGAAGTTATTCCCTGGGTGCCCTCGATTTTGTGGCCAAGGACAGAAGGGGCCGTTGTGTGTCCACGGGTAAAATGGAGGGCTCTGCGGAACCGGCCGGTTAGGCTGGACCTCTCCTATTGGCTCAGAGTTTGTGACCCGTCCCCGTCAGAAGTTCCGGCCAGCCTTGCGGTGGCTGTCTCCATGGTGATTGGGAAGGAAGCCTTAGGCCCCGCACTCAGCCTTCACCTGGCCCACCTGGCCTCTTTACCCTCATCTAGACCGCTGTGTAGATGAAAGAAAGGATGTCGGCCAGTGACCACGTGTCCTCATTTCCTTTGAAGGATTAAGCTCCTTGCCTGGGCAGAAGACAGCCAAGGTCAGCCTGAGCCTAGACACCTAGTGACCTGTGACACTGCAGACAGTGATAGATGTTGATGTCCACGCTCAGGTAGCCGCAGGTGGCGGATCGAGAGTGGTCGGAGGTGAAGTGTTAACTAGAGGTGACACACTGACAAGGGCACGGGCCAAAGGTCGGGAAAAATAGCTGAGGTCGTGGAGCTCTAGCGGAGCCAGTCTAGGGCCGAGGCCTCCCTCCTGTACGTGGCAAAGAGGTGATCCGTATGCCGCCATGCGCAGCCTCTGGACTGCTGGGGCCCTGGATGCCCGGATTTCGGCCTTGTCTTCGGAGAAGTGAGGCACATGCAGCGTGCCACCGGAGGCTGTGGCCCAGCAGAGGGCAAAATCTTGAAAATGCGGGCTTCAGTTGACTTTGCCTGTGCTCTCCTTTGGCTGAGTGCCATCCTGTGTTTCCTAGCAGGAGAAGGCATTCGTGGAGAGAGGCGGATTCCCTGTGTGCAGGCAAAGTGTGTGCTGAGATGATGAGTCGCTGGAGACCGGGGTGGACTCTTCAGACCCAGGATAGGCCTCTGGCAGGTATGTGTCAATGTTTTCTGCCCTTCGCACTCAGCCAGGTATTTGCATACAATGTTACCAGCGGAATTAGTAGTCTCCGGAGAGGCTGCCACGTGTCAGCAAGCTTCACCTGGCCAGGGTCCGCCGGTGATGTAGCTACCCCATCAGTCACTACTCTCTAGACCTTCCAGATAAACTACCAGATCTTGTCTGCCCATGGGCAACCAGTAGAGCCAGAGGCCTTCCCCCTTTGCTCTTTGGTCTCTAGGCACTCTATCAGGCACTCCAAGCTGTGAAGTGACTCAGGGGGGAGAAGGAAGAGATTTCAGAGAATGAACACATCCAGAGAGAGACAGAGAGAGGCAAGAGATGCTGAGTGGGGATGCCTTGCGTAGTGATATCCTCAGGAAAGTGGGAAAGAGGTACCTGGCCTGCTCTGCCAATGCCCTGAACCAGTCCGCACCAGGGGCTCCCCTGTGCCTGCGTAGGCTTTCCCAGGGTGTGCTCAAATCCTGTGGCCACTAGGTGTCATAGGTCATAATGGAGGGCCCTGTGTCATCTGCCTGGCGGGCCAGATCTCTGCCATTGGCTCAGTCTTGTCACCGGGCCCATCATAAGCTCCGCCTACTCTTCCGGTGGTGGGACTGTCTCCATGGTGATGGCAAAGGAGCCTTAGTCCCGCCCACCTGGCCTTGACTTCACCTAGCTGGCCTGCTGACCCTCACTCAGACCTCTGTGTTGATAAAAATTAATGTCGGCCAGTGCCCAGGTGTCAGCATCTGGGATAAAGGATTCCGGACCTTGCCTGGGGCAGAAGGCAGCCTAGGTCAGCTGGTACCTGGAAGTCTAGTGACTCGTGACACTGCTGCCAGTGACAGACAAATGGTGACTCCCACACTCACATATCCCCTGGTGGCAGAATGACAGCGATGGGTGGAGAAACATGGCTCCGGAGCACTCGCGCAATGGGGCACCGGCCAAAGGCCAGGGCCAGTAGTGGACGTCGCGGAGCTGAATGGCGAGCCAGTGAAGGGCCCAAGGATTCCTCTTGTATGTGGGAAACATGTCATCCGGGTCCCCACGTCCATAAACCACCGGATTGCTGGGGCCCGGGATGCCAGGATTTGGGCCTTGCCTTCGCAGCCCGGCCACATAGGCAGCCTTCCACCGGAGGCGGGGATATGTAGACAGCAAAAATGTGGAAAATGGCAGTGTCTCCTCGATTTCTCTGGCATCGGCCTTTTTGAGCGGCATGCTTTTTTCCTAGTAGGATGAGGCACCGACGGAGAAAGGCAGGATTATGTGTGCAGGAAAGGTATGTGCTGAGAAGGTGACAAGGTTGAGACCAGGTTGGGATCTTTAGTCCCAGGAAGGGCCCCTGGCAGGTGTGGGTCAATGTTCTGTGCCCATCCCACTTGGCGTGGGGAGGTTTACACCATACAAAGCAGCAGCGGAATTATTCTTCCCCCAGAGGTTGCATGTGCCCACAAGCGCCACCTGGCCAGGGTCCGCCCCTACCGTATTGCCCATGTCGATCAACAGAAGCTGAGAGCTTCCAGAGAGACTAACTGCTATTCTCTAGCCACGGGGAAGCGGTACAGCCAGAAGCCTCCCCTGTTTCATCTCCAGGTTCCCTCTCAGGCCCCTCATAGTTGTGGTGTGTCTCAGGGGTAGAAAAAAGAGATTTCTTTAAAAGAACACATACAAAGAGGGGCCATAGATGCTGAGGAAGGGCGCCTTGCCTACTGATATCGTAGCATAAGTGGAAAAGAGGTACCTGCCTGCTGTCCCAGTATGTCGAACGTGTCCACATCAGGGGTTGCCTACTGTGAAGTTATTCCCTGGGTGCCCTCGATTTTGTGGCCAAGGACAGAAGGGGCCGTTGTGTGTCCACGGGTAAAATGGAGGGCTCTGCGGAACCGGCCGGTTAGGCTGGACCTCTCCTATTGGCTCAGAGTTTGTGACCCGTCCCCGTCAGAAGTTCCGGCCAGCCTTGCGGTGGCTGTCTCCATGGTGATTGGGAAGGAAGCCTTAGGCCCCGCACTCAGCCTTCACCTGGCCCACCTGGCCTCTTTACCCTCATCTAGACCGCTGTGTAGATGAAAGAAAGGATGTCGGCCAGTGACCACGTGTCCTCATTTCCTTTGAAGGATTAAGCTCCTTGCCTGGGCAGAAGACAGCCAAGGTCAGCCTGAGCCTAGACACCTAGTGACCTGTGACACTGCAGACAGTGATAGATGTTGATGTCCACGCTCAGGTAGCCGCAGGTGGCGGATCGAGAGTGGTCGGAGGTGAAGTGTTAACTAGAGGTGACACACTGACAAGGGCACGGGCCAAAGGTCGGGAAAAATAGCTGAGGTCGTGGAGCTCTAGCGGAGCCAGTCTAGGGCCGAGGCCTCCCTCCTGTACGTGGCAAAGAGGTGATCCGTATGCCGCCATGCGCAGCCTCTGGACTGCTGGGGCCCTGGATGCCCGGATTTCGGCCTTGTCTTCGGAGAAGTGAGGCACATGCAGCGTGCCACCGGAGGCTGTGGCCCAGCAGAGGGCAAAATCTTGAAAATGCGGGCTTCAGTTGACTTTGCCTGTGCTCTCCTTTGGCTGAGTGCCATCCTGTGTTTCCTAGCAGGAGAAGGCATTCGTGGAGAGAGGCGGATTCCCTGTGTGCAGGCAAAGTGTGTGCTGAGATGATGAGTCGCTGGAGACCGGGGTGGACTCTTCAGACCCAGGATAGGCCTCTGGCAGGTATGTGTCAATGTTTTCTGCCCTTCGCACTCAGCCAGGTATTTGCATACAATGTTACCAGCGGAATTAGTAGTCTCCGGAGAGGCTGCCACGTGTCAGCAAGCTTCACCTGGCCAGGGTCCGCCGGTGATGTAGCTACCCCATCAGTCACTACTCTCTAGACCTTCCAGATAAACTACCAGATCTTGTCTGCCCATGGGCAACCAGTAGAGCCAGAGGCCTTCCCCCTTTGCTCTTTGGTCTCTAGGCACTCTATCAGGCACTCCAAGCTGTGAAGTGACTCAGGGGGGAGAAGGAAGAGATTTCAGAGAATGAACACATCCAGAGAGAGACAGAGAGAGGCAAGAGATGCTGAGTGGGGATGCCTTGCGTAGTGATATCCTCAGGAAAGTGGGAAAGAGGTACCTGGCCTGCTCTGCCAATGCCCTGAACCAGTCCGCACCAGGGGCTCCCCTGTGCCTGCGTAGGCTTTCCCAGGGTGTGCTCAAATCCTGTGGCCACTAGGTGTCATAGGTCATAATGGAGGGCCCTGTGTCATCTGCCTGGCGGGCCAGATCTCTGCCATTGGCTCAGTCTTGTCACCGGGCCCATCATAAGCTCCGCCTACTCTTCCGGTGGTGGGACTGTCTCCATGGTGATGGCAAAGGAGCCTTAGTCCCGCCCACCTGGCCTTGACTTCACCTAGCTGGCCTGCTGACCCTCACTCAGACCTCTGTGTTGATAAAAATTAATGTCGGCCAGTGCCCAGGTGTCAGCATCTGGGATAAAGGATTCCGGACCTTGCCTGGGGCAGAAGGCAGCCTAGGTCAGCTGGTACCTGGAAGTCTAGTGACTCGTGACACTGCTGCCAGTGACAGACAAATGGTGACTCCCACACTCACATATCCCCTGGTGGCAGAATGACAGCGATGGGTGGAGAAACATGGCTCCGGAGCACTCGCGCAATGGGGCACCGGCCAAAGGCCAGGGCCAGTAGTGGACGTCGCGGAGCTGAATGGCGAGCCAGTGAAGGGCCCAAGGATTCCTCTTGTATGTGGGAAACATGTCATCCGGGTCCCCACGTCCATAAACCACCGGATTGCTGGGGCCCGGGATGCCAGGATTTCGGCCTTGCCTTCGCAGCCCGGCCACATAGGCAGCCTTCCACCGGAGGCGGGGATATGTAGACAGCAAAAATGTGGAAAATGGCAGTGTCTCCTCGATTTCTCTGGCATCGGCCTTTTTGAGCGGCATGCTTTTTTCCTAGTAGGATGAGGCACCGACGGAGAAAGGCAGGATTATGTGTGCAGGACAGGTATGTGCTGAGAAGGTGACAAGGTTGAGACCAGGTTGGGATCTTTAGTCCCAGGAAGGGCCCCTGGCAGGTGTGGGTCAATGTTCTGTGCCCATCCCACTTGGCGTGGGGAGGTTTACACCATACAAAGCAGCAGCGGAATTATTCTTCCCCCAGAGGTTGCATGTGCCCACAAGCGCCACCTGGCCAGGGCCCGCCCCTACCGTATTGCCCATGTCGATCAACAGAAGCTGAGAGCTTCCAGAGAGACTAACTGCTATTCTCTAGCCACCGGGAAGCGGTACAGCCAGAAGCCTCCCCTGTTTCATCTCCAGGTTCCCTCTCAGGCCCCTCATAGTTGTGGTGTGTCTCAGGGGTAGAAAAAAGAGATTTCTTTAAAAGAACACATACAAAGAGGGGCCATAGATGCTGAGGAAGGGCGCCTTGCCTACTGATATCGTGGCGTAAGTGGAAAAGAGGTACCTGCCTGCTGTCCCAGTATGTCGAACGTGTCCACATCAGGGGTTGCCTACTGTGAAGTTATTCCCTGGGTGCCCTCGATTTTGTGGCCAAGGACAGAAGGGGCCGTTGTGTGTCCACGGGTAAAATGGAGGGCTCTGCGGAACCGGCCGGTTAGGCTGGACCTCTCCTATTGGCTCAGAGTTTGTGACCCGTCCCCGTCAGAAGTTCCGGCCAGCCTTGCGGTGGCTGTCTCCATGGTGATTGGGAAGGAAGCCAGAGGCCCCGCACTCAGCCTTCACCTGGCCCACCTGTCCTCTTTACCCTCATCTAGACCGCTGTGTAGATGAAAGAAAGGATGTCGGCCAGTGACCACGTGTCCTCATTTCCTTTGAAGGATTAAGCTCCTTGCCTGGGCAGAAGACAGCCAAGGTCAGCCTGAGCCTAGACACCTAGTGACCTGTGACACTGCAGACAGTGATAGATGTTGATGTCCACGCTCAGGTAGCCGCAGGTGGCGGATCGAGAGTGGTCGGAGGTGAAGTGTTAACTAGAGGTGACACACTGACAAGGGCACGGGCCAAAGGTCGGGAAAAATAGCTGAGGTCGTGGAGCTCTAGCGGAGCCAGTCTAGGGCCGAGGCCTCCCTCCTGTACGTGACAAAGAGGTGATCCGTATGCCGCCATGCACAGCCTCTGGACTGCTGGGGCCCTGGATGCCCGGATTTCGGCCTTGTCTTCGGAGAAGTGACACACATGCAGTGTGCCACCGGAGGCTGTGGCCCAGCAGAGGGCAAAATCTTGAAAATGCGGGCTTCAGTTGACTTTGCCTGTGCTCTCCTTTGGCTGAGTGCCATCCTGTGTTTCCTAGCAGGAGAAGGCATTCGTGGAGAGAGGCGGATTTCCTGTGTGCAGGCAAAGTGTGTGCTGAGATGATGAGTCGCTGGAGACCGGGGTGGACTCTTCAGACCCAGGATAGGCCTCTGGCAGGTATGTGTCAATGTTTTCTGCCCTGCGCACTCAGCCAGGTATTTGCATACGATGTTACCAGCGGAATTAGTAGTCTCCGGAGAGGCTTCCACATGTCAGCAAGCTTCACCTGGCCAGGGTCCGCCGGTGACGTAGCTACCCCATCAGTCACTACTCTCTAGACCTTCCAGATAAACTACCAGATCTTGTCTGCCCATGGGCAACCAGTAGAGCCAGAGGCCTTCCCCCTTTGCTCTTTGGTCTCTAGGCACTCTATCAGGCATTCCAAGCTGTGAAGTGACTCAGGGGGAGAAGGAAGAGATTTCAGAGAATGAACACATCCAGAGAGAGACAGAGAGAGGCAAGAGATGCTGAGTGGGGATGCCTTGCGTAGTGATATCCTCAGGAAAGTGGGAAAGAGGTACCTGGCCTGCTCTGCCAATGCCCTGAACCAGTCCGCACCAGGGGCTCCCCTGTGCCTGTGTAGGCTTTCCCAGGGTGTGCTCAAATCCTTTGGCCACTAGGTGTCATAGGTCATAATGGAGGGCCCTGTGTCATCTGCCTGGCGGGCCAGATCTCTGCCATTGGCTCAGTCTTGTCACCAGGCCCATCATATGCTCCGCCTACTCTTCCGGTGATGGGACTGTCTCCATGGTGATGGCAAAGGAGCCTTTGTCCCGCCCACCTGGCCTTGACTTCACCTAGCTGGCCTGCTGACCCTCACTCAGACCTCTGTGTTGATAAAAATTAATGTCGGCCAGTGCCCAGGTGTCAGCATCTGGGATAAAGGATTCCGGACCTTGCCGGGGGAGAAGGCAGCCTAGGTCAGCTGGTACCTGGAAGTCTAGTGACTCGTGACACTGCTGCCAGTGACAGACAAATGGTGACTCCCACACTCACATATCCCCTGGTGGCAGAATGATAGTGATGGGTGGAGAAACATGGCTCCGGAGCACTCGCACACTGGGGCACCGGCCAAAGGCCAGGGCCAGTAGTGGACGTCGCGGAGCTGAATGGCGAGCCAGTGAAGGGCCCAAGGATTCCTCTTGTATGTGGGAAACATGTCATCCGGGTCCCCACGTCCATAAACCACTGGATTGCTGGGGCCCGGGATGCCAGGATTTCGGCCTTGCCTTCGCAGCCCGGCCACATAGGCAGCCTTCCACCGGAGGCGGGGATATGTAGACAGCAAAAATGTGGAAAATGGCAGTGTCTCCTCGATTTCTCTGGCATCGGCCTTTTTGAGCGGCATGCTTTTTTCCTAGTAGGATGAGGCACCGACGGAGAAAGGCAGGATTATGTGTGCAGGAAAGGTATGTGCTGAGAAGGTGACAAGGTTGAGACCAGGTTGGGATCTTTAGTCCCAGGAAAGGCCCCTGGCAGGTGTGGGTCAATGTTCTGTGCCCATCTCACTTGGCGTGGGGAGGTTTACACCATACAAAGCAGCAGCGGAATTATTCTTCCCCCAGAGGTTGCATGTGCCCACAAGCGCCACCTGGCCAGGGTCCGCCCCTACCGTATTGCCCATGTCGATCAACAGAAGCTCAGAGCTTCCAGAGAGACTAACTGCTATTCTCTAGCCACGGGGAAGCGGTACAGCCAGAAGACTCCCCTGTTTCATCTCCAGGTTTTCTCTGGGGCCCGTCATAGTTGTGATGTGTCTCAGGCGTAGAAAAAAGAGATTTCTTTAAAAGAACACATACAAAGAGGGGCCATAGATGCTAAGGAAGGGCGCCTTGCCTACTGATATCGTAGCGTAAGTGGAAAAGAGGTACCTGCCTGCTGTCCCAGTATGTCGAACGTGTCCACATCAGGGGTTGCCTACTGTGAAGTTATTCCCTGGGTGCCCTCGATTTTGTGGCCAAGGACAGAAGGGGCCGTTGTGTGTCCACGGGTAAAATGGAGGGCTCTGCGGAACCGGCCGGTTAGGCTGGACCTCTCCGATTGGCTCAGAGTTTGTGACCCGTCCCCGTCAGAAGTTCCGGCCAGCCTTGCGGTGGCTGTCTCCATGGTGATTGGGAAGGAAGCCTTAGGCCCCGCACTCAGCCTTCACCTGGCCCACCTGGCCTCTTTACCCTCATCTAGACCGCTGTGTAGATGAAAGAAAGGATGTCGGCCAGTGACCACGTGTCCTCATTTGCTTTGAAGGATTAAGCTCCTTGCCTGGGCAGAAGACAGCCAAGGTCAGCCTGAGCCTAGACACCTAGTGACCTGTGACACTGCAGACAGTGATAGATGTTGATGTCCACGCTCAGGTAGCCGCAGGTGGCGGATCGAGAGTGGTCGGAGGTGAAGTGTAACTAGAGGTCACACACTCACGAGGGCACGGGCCAAAGGTCGGGAAAAATAGCTGAGGTCGTGGAGCTTTAGCGGAGCCAGTCTAGGGCCGAGGCCTCCCTCCTGTACGTGGCAAAGAGGTGATCCGTATGCCGCCATGCGCAGCCTCTGGACTGCTGGGGCCCTGGATGCCCGGATTTCGGCCTTGTCTTCGGAGAAGTGAGGCACATGCAGCGTGCCACCGGAGGCTGTGGCCCAGCAGAGGGCAAAATCTTGAAAATGCGGGCTTCAGTTGACTTGGCCTGTGCTCTCCTTTGGCTGAGTGCCATCCTGTGTTTCCTAGCAGGAGGAGGCATTCGTGGAGAGAGGCGGATTCCCTGTGTGCAGGCAAAGTTTGTGCTGAGATGATGAGTCGCTGGAGACCGGGGTGGACTCTTCAGACCCAGGATAGGCCTCTGGCAGGTATGTGTCAATGTTTTCTGCCCTTCGCACTCAGCCAGGTATTTGCATACAATGTTACCAGCGGAATTAGTAGTCTCCGGAGAGGCTGCCACATGTCAGCAAGCTTCACCTGGCCAGGGTCCGCCGGTGATGTAGCTACCCCATCAGTCACTACTCTCTAGACCTTTCAGATAAACTACCAGATCTTGTCTGCCCATGGGCAACCAGTAGAGCCAGAGGCCTTCCCCCTTTGCTCTTTGGTCTCTAGGCACTCTATCAGGCATTCCAAGCTGTGAAGTGACTCCGGGGGAGAAGGAAGAGATTTCAGAGAATGAACACATCCAGAGAGAGACAGAGAGAGGCAAGAGATGCTGAGTGGGGATGCCTTGCGTAGTGATATCCTCAGGAAAGTGGGAAAGAGGTACCTGGCCTGCTCTGCCAATGCCCTGAACCAGTCCGCACCAGGGGCTCCCCTGTGCCTGCGTAGGCTTTCCCAGGGTGTGCTCAAATCCTGTGGCCACTAGGTGTCATAGGTCATAATGGAGGGCCCTGTGTCATCTGCCTGGCGGGCCAGATCTCTGCCATTGGCTCAGTCTTGTCACCGGGCCCATCATAAGCTCCGCCTACTCTTCCGGTGGTGGGACTGTCTCCATGGTGATGGCAAAGGAGCCTTAGTCCCGCCCACCTGGCCTTGACTTCACCTAGCTGGCCTGCTGACCCTCACTCAGACCTCTGTGTTGATAAAAATTAATGTCGGCCAGTGCCCAGGTGTCAGCATCTGGGATAAAGGATTCCGGACCTTGCCTGGGGCAGAAGGCAGCCTAGGTCAGCTGGTACCTGGAAGTCTAGTGACTCGTGACACTGCTGCCAGTGACAGACAAATGGTGACTCCCACACTCACATATCCCCTGGTGGCAGAATGACAGTGATGGGTGGAGAAACATGGCTCCGGAGCACTCGCGCAATGGGGCACCGGCCAAAGGCCAGGGCCAGTAGTGGACGTCGCGGAGCTGAATGGCGAGCCAGTGAAGGGCCCAAGGATTCCTCTTGTATGTGGGAAACATGTCATCCGGGTCCCCACGTCCATAAACCACCGGATTGCTGGGGCCCGGGATGCCAGGATTTCGGCCTTGCCTTCGCAGCCCGGCCACATAGGCAGCCTTCCACCGGAGGCGGGGATATGTAGACAGCAAAAATGTGGAAAATGGCAGTGTCTCCTCGATTTCTCTGGCATCGGCCTTTTTGAGCGGCATGCTTTTTTCCTAGTAGGATGAGGCACCGACGGAGAAAGGCAGGATTATGTGTGCAGGAAAGGTATGTGCTGAGAAGGTGACAAGGTTGAGACCAGGTTGGGATCTTTAGTCCCAGGAAGGGCCCCTGGCAGGTGTGGGTCAATGTTCTGTGCCCATCCCACTTGGCGTGGGGAGGTTTACACCATACAAAGCAGCAGCGGAATTATTCTTCCCCCAGAGGTTGCATGTGCCCACAAGCGCCACCTGGCCAGGGTCCGCCCCTACCGTATTGCCCATGTCGATCAACAGAAGCTGAGAGCTTCCAGAGAGACTAACTGCTATTCTCTAGCCACGGGGAAGCGCTACAGCCAGAAGCCTCCCCTGTTTCATCTCCAGGTTCCCTCTCAGGCCCCTCATAGTTGTGGTGTGTCTCAGGGGTAGAAAAAAGAGATTTCTTTAAAAGAACACATACAAAGAGGGGCCATAGATGCTGAGGAAGGGCGCCTTGCCTACTGATATCGTAGCGTAAGTGGAAAAGAGGTACCTGCCTGCTGTCCCAGTATGTCGAACGTGTCCACATCAGGGGTTGCCTACTGTGAAGTTATTCCCTGGGTGCCCTCGATTTTGTGGCCAAGGACAGAAGGGGCCGTTGTGTGTCCACGGGTAAAATGGAGGGCTCTGCGGAACCGGCCGGTTAGGCTGGACCTCTCCTATTGGCTCAGAGTTTGTGACCCGTCCCCGTCAGAAGTTCCGGCCAGCCTTGCGGTGGCTGTCTCCATGGTGATTGGGAAGGAAGCCTTAGGCCCCGCACTCAGCCTTCACCTGGCCCACCTGGCCTCTTTACCCTCATCTAGACCGCTGTGTAGATGAAAGAAAGGATGTCGGCCAGTGACCACGTGTCCTCATTTCCTTTGAAGGATTAAGCTCCTTGCCTGGGCAGAAGACAGCCAAGGTCAGCCTGAGCCTAGACACCTAGTGACCTGTGACACTGCAGACAGTGATAGATGTTGATGTCCACGCTCAGGTAGCCGCAGGTGGCGGATCGAGAGTGGTCGGAGGTGAAATGTTAACTAGAGGTGACACACTGACAAGGGCACGGGCCAAAGGTCGGGAAAAATAGCTGAGGTCGTGGAGCTCTAGCGGAGCCAGTCTAGGGCCGAGGCCTCCCTCCTGTACGTGGCAAAGAGGTGATCCGTATGCCGCCATGCGCAGCCTCTGGACTGCTGGGGCCCTGGATGCCCGGATTTCGGCCTTGTCTTCGGAGAAGTGACGCACATGCAGCGTGCCACCGGAGGCTGTGGCCCAGCAGAGGGCAAAATCTTGAAAATGCGGGCTTCAGTTGACTTTGCCTGTGCTCTCCTTTGGCTGAGTGCCATCCTGTGTTTCCTAGCAGGAGAAGGCATTCGTGGAGAGAGGCGGATTCCCTGTGTGCAGGCAAAGTGTGTGCTGAGATGATGAGTCGCTGGAGACCGGGGTGGACTCTTCAGACCCAGGATAGGCCTCTGGCAGGTATGTGTCACTGTTTTCTGCCCTTCGCACTCAGCCAGGTATTTGCATACAATGTTACCAGCGGAATTAGTAGTCTCCGGAGAGGCTGCCACGTGTCAGCAAGCTTCACCTGGCCAGGGTCCGCCGGTGATGTAGCTACCCCATCAGTCACTACTCTCTAGACCTTCCAGATAAACTACCAGATCTTGTCTGCCCATGGGCAACCAGTAGAGCCAGAGGCCTTCCCCCTTTGCTCTTTGGTCTCTAGGCACTCTATCAGGCACTCCAAGCTGTGAAGTGACTCAGGGGGGAGAAGGAAGAGATTTCAGAGAATGAACACATCCAGAGAGAGACAGAGAGAGGCAAGAGATGCTGAGTGGGGATGCCTTGCGTAGTGATATCCTCAGGAAAGTGGGAAAGAGGTACCTGGCCTGCTCTGCCAATGCCCTGAACCAGTCCGCACCAGGGGCTCCCCTGTGCCTGCGTAGGCTTTCCCAGGGTGTGCTCAAATCCTGTGGCCACTAGGTGTCATAGGTCATAATGGAGGGCCCTGTGTCATCTGCCTGGCGGGCCAGATCTCTGCCATTGGCTCAGTCTTGTCACCGGGCCCATCATAAGCTCCGCCTACTCTTCCGGTGGTGGGACTGTCTCCATGGTGATGGCAAAGGAGCCTTAGTCCCGCCCACCTGGCCTTGACTTCACCTAGCTGGCCTGCTGACCCTCACTCAGACCTCTGTGTTGATAAAAATTAATGTCGGCCAGTGCCCAGGTGTCAGCATCTGGGATAAAGGATTCCGGACCTTGCCTGGGGCAGAAGGCAGCCTAGGTCAGCTGGTACCTGGAAGTCTAGTGACTCGTGACACTGCTGCCAGTGACAGACAAATGGTGACTCCCACACTCACATATCCCCTGGTGGCAGAATGACAGTGATGGGTGGAGAAACATGGCTCCGGAGCACTCGCGCAATGGGGCACCGGCCAAAGGCCAGGGCCAGTAGTGGACGTCGCGGAGCTGAATGGCGAGGCAGTGAAGGGCCCAAGGATTCCTCTTGTATGTGGGAAACATGTCATCCGGGTCCCCACGTCCATAAACCACCGGATTGCTGGGGCCCGGGATGCCAGGATTTGGGCCTTGCCTTCGCAGCCCGGCCACATAGGCAGCCTTCCACCGGAGGCGGGGATATGTAGACAGCAAAAATGTGGAAAATGGCAGTGTCTCCTCGATTTCTCTGGCATCGGCCTTTTTGAGCGGCATGCTTTTTTCCTAGTAGGATGAGGCACCGACGGAGAAAGGCAGGATTATGTGTGCAGGAAAGGTATGTGCTGAGAAGGTGACAAGGTTGAGACCAGGTTGGGATCTTTAGTCCCAGGAAGGGCCCCTGGCAGGTGTGGGTCAATGTTCTGTGCCCATCCCACTTGGCGTGGGGAGGTTTACACCATACAAAGCAGCAGCGGAATTATTCTTCCCCCAGAGGTTGCATGTGCCCACAAGCGCCACCTGGCCAGGGTCCGCCCCTACCGTATTGCCCATGTCGATCAACAGAAGCTGAGAGCTTCCAGAGAGACTAACTGCTATTCTCTAGCCACGGGGAAGCGGTACAGCCAGAAGCCTCCCCTGTTTCATCTCCAGGTTCCCTCTCAGGCCCCTCATAGTTGTGGTGTGTCTCAGGGGTAGAAAAAAGAGATTTCTTTAAAAGAACACATACAAAGAGGGGCCATAGATGCTGAGGAAGGGCGCCTTGCCTACTGATATCGTAGCGTAAGTGGAAAAGAGGTACCTGCCTGCTGTCCCAGTATGTCGAACGTGTCCACATCAGGGGTTGCCTACTGTGAAGTTATTCCCTGGGTGCCCTCGATTTTGTGGCCAAGGACAGAAGGGGCCGTTGTGTGTCCACGGGTAAAATGGAGGGCTCTGCGGAACCGGCCGGTTAGGCTGGACCTCTCCTATTGGCTCAGAGTTTGTGACCCGTCCCCGTCAGAAGTTCCGGCCAGCCTTGCGGTGGCTGTCTCCATGGTGATTGGGAAGGAAGCCTTAGGCCCCGCACTCAGCCTTCACCTGGCCCACCTGGCCTCTTTACCCTCATCTAGACCGCTGTGTAGATGAAAGAAAGGATGTCGGCCAGTGACCACGTGTCCTCATTTCCTTTGAAGGATTAAGCTCCTTGCCTGGGCAGAAGACAGCCAAGGTCAGCCTGAGCCTAGACACCTAGTGACCTGTGACACTGCAGACAGTGATAGATGTTGATGTCCACGCTCAGGTAGCCGCAGGTGGCGGATCGAGAGTGGTCGGAGGTGAAGTGTTAACTAGAGGTGACACACTGACAAGGGCACGGGCCAAAGGTCGGGAAAAATAGCTGAGGTCGTGGAGCTCTAGCGGAGCCAGTCTAGGGCCGAGGCCTCCCTCCTGTACGTGGCAAAGAGGTGATCCGTATGCCGCCATGCGCAGCCTCTGGACTGCTGGGGCCCTGGATGCCCGGATTTCGGCCTTGTCTTCGGAGAAGTGACGCACATGCAGCGTGCCACCGGAGGCTGTGGCCCAGCAGAGGGCAAAATCTTGAAAATGCGGGCTTCAGTTGACTTGGCCTGTGCTCTCCTTTGGCTGAGTGCCATCCTGTGTTTCCTAGCAGGAGAAGGCATTCGTGGAGAGAGGCGGATTCCCTGTGTGCAGGCAAAGTGTGTGCTGAGATGATGAGTCGCTGGAGACCGGGGTGGACTCTTCAGACCCAGGATAGGCCTCTGGCAGGTATGTGTCACTGTTTTCTGCCCTTCGCACTCAGCCAGGTATTTGCATACAATGTTACCAGCGGAATTAGTAGTCTCCGGAGAGGCTGCCACATGTCAGCAAGCTTCACCTGGCCAGGGTCCGCCGGTGATGTAGCTACCCCATCAGTCACTACTCTCTAGACCTTCCAGATAAACTACCAGATCTTGTCTGCCCATGGGCAACCAGTAGAGCCAGAGGCCTTCCCCCTTTGCTCTTTGGTCTCTAGGCACTCTATCAGGCACTCCAAGCTGTGAAGTGACTCCGGGGGAGAAGGAAGAGATTTCAGAGAATGAACACATCCAGAGAGAGACAGAGAGAGGCAAGAGATGCTGAGTGGGGATGCCTTGCGTAGTGATATCCTCAGGAAAGTGGGAAAGAGGTACCTGGCCTGCTCTGCCAATGCCCTGAACCAGTCCGCACCAGGGGCTCCCCTGTGCCTGCGTAGGCTTTCCCAGGGTGTGCTCAAATCCTGTGGCCACTAGGTGTCATAGGTCATAATGGAGGGCCCTGTGTCATCTGCCTGGCGGGCCAGATCTCTGCCATTGGCTCAGTCTTGTCACCGGGCCCATCATAAGCTCCGCCTACTCTTCCGGTGGTGGGACTGTCTCCATGGTGATGGCAAAGGAGCCTTAGTCCCGCCCACCTGGCCTTGACTTCACCTAGCTGGCCTGCTGACCCTCACTCAGACCTCTGTGTTGATAAAAATTAATGTCGGCCAGTGCCCAGGTGTCAGCATCTGGGATAAAGGATTCCGGACCTTGCCTGGGGCAGAAGGCAGCCTAGGTCAGCTGGTACCTGGAAGTCTAGTGACTCGTGACACTGCTGCCAGTGACAGACAAATGGTGACTCCCACACTCACATATCCCCTGGTGGCAGAATGACAGTGATGGGTGGAGAAACATGGCTCCGGAGCACTCGCGCAATGGGGCACCGGGCAAAGGCCAGGGCCAGTAGTGGACGTCGCGGAGCTGAATGGCGAGCCAGTGAAGGGCCCAAGGATTCCTCTTGTATGTGGGAAACATGTCATCCGGGTCCCCACGTCCATAAACCACCGGATTGCTGGGGCCCAGGATGCCAGGATTTCGGCCTTGCCTTCGCAGCCCGGCCACATAGGCAGCCTTCCACCGGAGGCGGGGATATGTAGACAGCAAAAATGTGGAAAATGGCAGTGTCTCCTCGATTTCTCTGGCATCGGCCTTTTTGAGCGGCATGCTTTTTTCCTAGTAGGATGAGGCGCCGACGGAGAAAGGCAGGATTATGTGTGCAGGAAAGGTATGTGCTGAGAAGGTGACAAGGTTGAGACCAGGTTGGGATCTTTAGTCCCAGGAAGGGCCCCTGGCAGGTGTGGGTCAATGTTCTGTGCCCATCCCACTTGGCGTGGGGAGGTTTACACCATACAAAGCAGCAGCGGAATTATTCTTCCCCCAGAGGTTGCATGTGCCCACAAGCGCCACCTGGCCAGGGTCCGCCCCTACCGTATTGCCCATGTCGATCAACAGAAGCTGAGAGCTTCCAGAGAGACTAACTGCTATTCTCTAGCCACGGGGAAGCGGTACAGCCAGAAGCCTCCCCTGTTTCATCTCCAGGTTCCCTCTCAGGCCCCTCATAGTTGTGGTGTGTCTCAGGGGTAGAAAAAAGAGATTTCTTTAAAAGAACACATACAAAGAGGGGCCATAGATGCTGAGGAAGGGCGCCTTGCCTACTGATATCGTAGCGTAAGTGGAAAAGAGGTACCTGCCTGCTGTCCCAGTATGTCGAACGTGTCCACATCAGGGGTTGCCTACTGTGAAGTTATTCCCTGGGTGCCCTCGATTTTGTGGCCAAGGACAGAAGGGGCCGTTGTGTGTCCACGGGTAAAATGGAGGGCTCTGCGGAACCGGCCGGTTAGGCTGGACCTCTCCTATTGGCTCAGAGTTTGTGACCCGTCCCCGTCAGAAGTTCCGGCCAGCCTTGCGGTGGCTGTCTCCATGGTGATTGGGAAGGAAGCCTTAGGCCCCGCACTCAGCCTTCACCTGGCCCACCTGGCCTCTTTACCCTCATCTAGACCGCTGTGTAGATGAAAGAAAGGATGTCGGCCAGTGACCACGTGTCCTCATTTCCTTTGAAGGATTAAGCTCCTTGCCTGGGCAGAAGACAGCCAAGGTCAGCCTGAGCCTAGACACCTAGTGACCTGTGACACTGCAGACAGTGATAGATGTTGATGTCCACGCTCAGGTAGCCGCAGGTGGCGGATCGAGAGTGGTCGGAGGTGAAGTGTTAACTAGAGGTGACACACTGACAAGGGCACGGGCCAAAGGTCGGGAAAAATAGCTGAGGTCGTGGAGCTCTAGCGGAGCCAGTCTAGGGCCGAGGCCTCCCTCCTGTACGTGGCAAAGAGGTGATCCGTATGCCGCCATGCGCAGCCTCTGGACTGCTGGGGCCCTGGATGCCCGGATTTCGGCCTTGTCTTCGGAGAAGTGAGGCACATGCAGCGTGCCACCGGAGGCTGTGGCCCAGCAGAGGGCAAAATCTTGAAAATGCGGGCTTCAGTTGACTTTGCCTGTGCTCTCCTTTGGCTGAGTGCCATCCTGTGTTTCCTAGCAGGAGAAGGCATTCGTGGAGAGAGGCGGATTCCCTGTGTGCAGGCAAAGTGTGTGCTGAGATGATGAGTCGCTGGAGACCGGGGTGGACTCTTCAGACCCAGGATAGGCCTCTGGCAGGTATGTGTCAATGTTTTCTGCCCTTCGCACTCAGCCAGGTATTTGCATACAATGTTACCAGCGGAATTAGTAGTCTCCGGAGAGGCTGCCACGTGTCAGCAAGCTTCACCTGGCCAGGGTCCGCCGGTGATGTAGCTACCCCATCAGTCACTACTCTCTAGACCTTCCAGATAAACTACCAGATCTTGTCTGCCCATGGGCAACCAGTAGAGCCAGAGGCCTTCCCCCTTTGCTCTTTGGTCTCTAGGCACTCTATCAGGCACTCCAAGCTGTGAAGTGACTCAGGGGGGAGAAGGAAGAGATTTCAGAGAATGAACACATCCAGAGAGAGACAGAGAGAGGCAAGAGATGCTGAGTGGGGATGCCTTGCGTAGTGATATCCTCAGGAAAGTGGGAAAGAGGTACCTGGCCTGCTCTGCCAATGCCCTGAACCAGTCCGCACCAGGGGCTCCCCTGTGCCTGCGTAGGCTTTCCCAGGGTGTGCTCAAATCCTGTGGCCACTAGGTGTCATAGGTCATAATGGAGGGCCCTGTGTCATCTGCCTGGCGGGCCAGATCTCTGCCATTGGCTCAGTCTTGTCACCGGGCCCATCATAAGCTCCGCCTACTCTTCCGGTGGTGGGACTGTCTCCATGGTGATGGCAAAGGAGCCTTAGTCCCGCCCACCTGGCCTTGACTTCACCTAGCTGGCCTGCTGACCCTCACTCAGACCTCTGTGTTGATAAAAATTAATGTCGGCCAGTGCCCAGGTGTCAGCATCTGGGATAAAGGATTCCGGACCTTGCCTGGGGCAGAAGGCAGCCTAGGTCAGCTGGTACCTGGAAGTCTAGTGACTCGTGACACTGCTGCCAGTGACAGACAAATGGTGACTCCCACACTCACATATCCCCTGGTGGCAGAATGACAGTGATGGGTGGAGAAACATGGCTCCGGAGCACTCGCGCAATGGGGCACCGGCCAAAGGCCAGGGCCAGTAGTGGACGTCGCGGAGCTGAATGGCGAGCCAGTGAAGGGCCCAAGGATTCCTCTTGTATGTGGGAAACATGTCATCCGGGTCCCCACGTCCATAAACCACCGGATTGCTGGGGCCCGGGATGCCAGGATTTGGGCCTTGCCTTCGCAGCCCGGCCACATAGGCAGGCTTCCACCGGAGGCGGGGATATGTAGACAGCAAAAATGTGGAAAATGGCAGTGTCTCCTCGATTTCTCTGGCATCGGCCTTTTTGAGCGGCATGCTTTTTTCCTAGTAGGATGAGGCACCGACGGAGAAAGGCAGGATTATGTGTGCAGGAAAGGTATGTGCTGAGAAGGTGACAAGGTTGAGACCAGGTTGGGATCTTTAGTCCCAGGAAGGGCCCCTGGCAGGTGTGGGTCAATGTTCTGTGCCCATCCCACTTGGCGTGGGGAGGTTTACACCATACAAAGCAGCAGCGGAATTATTCTTCCCCCAGAGGTTGCATGTGCCCACAAGCGCCACCTGGCCAGGGTCCGCCCCTACCGTATTGCCCATGTCGATCAACAGAAGCTGAGAGCTTCCAGAGAGACTAACTGCTATTCTCTAGCCACGGGGAAGCGCTACAGCCAGAAGCCTCCCCTGTTTCATCTCCAGGTTCCCTCTCAGGCCCCTCATAGTTGTGGTGTGTCTCAGGGGTAGAAAAAAGAGATTTCTTTAAAAGAACACATACAAAGAGGGGCCATAGATGCTGAGGAAGGGCGCCTTGCCTACTGATATCGTAGCGTAAGTGGAAAAGAGGTACCTGCCTGCTGTCCCAGTATGTCGAACGTGTCCACATCAGGGGTTGCCTACTGTGAAGTTATTCCCTGGGTGCCCTCGATTTTGTGGCCAAGGACAGAAGGGGCCGTTGTGTGTCCACGGGTAAAATGGAGGGCTCTGCGGAACCGGCCGGTTAGGCTGGACCTCTCCTATTGGCTCAGAGTTTGTGACCCGTCCCCGTCAGAAGTTCCGGCCAGCCTTGCGGTGGCTGTCTCCATGGTGATTGGGAAGGAAGCCTTAGGCCCCGCACTCAGCCTTCACCTGGCCCACCTGGCCTCTTTACCCTCATCTAGACCGCTGTGTAGATGAAAGAAAGGATGTCGGCCAGTGACCACGTGTCCTCATTTCCTTTGAAGGATTAAGCTCCTTGCCTGGGCAGAAGACAGCCAAGGTCAGCCTGAGCCTAGACACCTAGTGACCTGTGACACTGCAGACAGTGATAGATGTTGATGTCCACGCTCAGGTAGCCGCAGGTGGCGGATCGAGAGTGGTCGGAGGTGAAATGTTAACTAGAGGTGACACACTGACAAGGGCACGGGCCAAAGGTCGGGAAAAATAGCTGAGGTCGTGGAGCTCTAGCGGAGCCAGTCTAGGGCCGAGGCCTCCCTCCTGTACGTGGCAAAGAGGTGATCCGTATGCCGCCATGCGCAGCCTCTGGACTGCTGGGGCCCTGGATGCCCGGATTTCGGCCTTGTCTTCGGAGAAGTGACGCACATGCAGCGTGCCACCGGAGGCTGTGGCCCAGCAGAGGGCAAAATCTTGAAAATGCGGGCTTCAGTTGACTTTGCCTGTGCTCTCCTTTGGCTGAGTGCCATCCTGTGTTTCCTAGCAGGAGAAGGCATTCGTGGAGAGAGGCGGATTCCCTGTGTGCAGGCAAAGCGTGTGCTGAGATGATGAGTCGCTGGAGACCGGGGTGGACTCTTCAGACCCAGGATAGGCCTCTGGCAGGTATGTGTCAATGTTTTCTGCCCTTCGCACTCAGCCAGGTATTTGCATACAATGTTACCAGCGGAATTAGTAGTCTCCGGAGAGGCTGCCACATGTCAGCAAGCTTCACCTGGCCAGGGTCCGCCGGTGATGTAGCTACCCCATCAGTCACTACTCTCTAGACCTTCCAGATAAACTACCAGATCTTGTCTGCCCATGGGCAACCAGTAGAGCCAGAGGCCTTCCCCCTTTGCTCTTTGGTCTCTAGGCACTCTATCAGGCACTCCAAGCTGTGAAGTGACTCCGGGGGAGAAGGAAGAGATTTCAGAGAATGAACACATCCAGAGAGAGACAGAGAGAGGCAAGAGATGCTGAGTGGGGATGCCTTGCGTAGTGATATCCTCAGGAAAGTGGGAAAGAGGTACCTGGCCTGCTCTGCCAATGCCCTGAACCAGTCCGCACCAGGGGCTCCCCTGTGCCTGCGTAGGCTTTCCCAGGGTGTGCTCAAATCCTGTGGCCACTAGGTGTCATAGGTCATAATGGAGGGCCCTGTGTCATCTGCCTGGCGGGCCAGATCTCTGCCATTGGCTCAGTCTTGTCACCGGGCCCATCATAAGCTCCGCCTACTCTTCCGGTGGTGGGACTGTCTCCATGGTGATGGCAAAGGAGCCTTAGTCCCGCCCACCTGGCCTTGACTTCACCTAGCTGGCCTGCTGACCCTCACTCAGACCTCTGTGTTGATAAAAATTAATGTCGGCCAGTGCCCAGGTGTCAGCATCTGGGATAAAGGATTCCGGACCTTGCCTGGGGCAGAAGGCAGCCTAGGTCAGCTGGTACCTGGAAGTCTAGTGACTCGTGACACTGCTGCCAGTGACAGACAAATGGTGACTCCCACACTCACATATCCCCTGGTGGCAGAATGACAGTGATGGGTGGAGAAACATGGCTCCGGAGCACTCGCGCAATGGGGCACCGGCCAAAGGCCAGGGCCAGTAGTGGACGTCGCGGAGCTGAATGGCGAGCCAGTGAAGGGCCCAAGGATTCCTCTTGTATGTGGGAAACATGTCATCCGGGTCCCCACGTCCATAAACCACCGGATTGCTGGGGCCCGGGATGCCAGGATTTGGGCCTTGCCTTCGCAGCCCGGCCACATAGGCAGCCTTCCACCGGAGGCGGGGATATGTAGACAGCAAAAATGTGGAAAATGGCAGTGTCTCCTCGATTTCTCTGGCATCGGCCTTTTTGAGCGGCATGCTTTTTTCCTAGTAGGATGAGGCACCGACGGAGAAAGGCAGGATTATGTGTGCAGGAAAGGTATGTGCTGAGAAGGTGACAAGGTTGAGACCAGGTTGGGATCTTTAGTCCCAGGAAGGGCCCCTGGCAGGTGTGGGTCAATGTTCTGTGCCCATCCCACTTGGCGTGGGGAGGTTTACACCATACAAAGCAGCAGCGGAATTATTCTTCCCCCAGAGGTTGCATGTGCCCACAAGCGCCACCTGGCCAGGGCCCGCCCCTACCGTATTGCCCATGTCGATCAACAGAAGCTGAGAGCTTCCAGAGAGACTAACTGCTATTCTCTAGCCACGGGGAAGCGGTACAGCCAGAAGCCTCCCCTGTTTCATCTCCAGGTTCCCTCTCAGGCCCCTCATAGTTGTGGTGTGTCTCAGGGGTAGAAAAAAGAGATTTCTTTAAAAGAACACATACAAAGAGGGGCCATAGATGCTGAGGAAGGGCGCCTTGCCTACTGATATCGCAGCGTAAGTGGAAAAGAGGTACCTGCCTGCTGTCCCAGTATGTCGAACGTGTCCACATCAGGGGTTGCCTACTGTGAAGTTATTCCCTGGGTGCCCTCGATTTTGTGGCCAAGGACAGAAGGGGCCGTTGTGTGTCCACGGGTAAAATGGAGGGCTCTGCGGAACCGGCCGGTTAGGCTGGACCTCTCCTATTGGCTCAGAGTTTGTGACCCGTCCCCGTCAGAAGTTCCGGCCAGCCTTGCGGTGGCTGTCTCCATGGTGATTGGGAAGGAAGCCTTAGGCCCCGCACTCAGCCTTCACCTGGCCCACCTGGCCTCTTTACCCTCATCTAGACCGCTGTGTAGATGAAAGAAAGGATGTCGGCCAGTGACCACGTGTCCTCATTTCCTTTGAAGGATTAAGCTCCTTGCCTGGGCAGAAGACAGCCAAGGTCAGCCTGAGCCTAGACACCTAGTGACCTGTGACACTGCAGACAGTGATAGATGTTGATGTCCACGCTCAGGTAGCCGCAGGTGGCGGATCGAGAGTGGTCGGAGGTGAAGTGTTAACTAGAGGTGACACACTGACAAGGGCACGGGCCAAAGGTCGGGAAAAATAGCTGAGGTCGTGGAGCTCTAGCGGAGCCAGTCTAGGGCCGAGGCCTCCCTCCTGTACGTGGCAAAGAGGTGATCCGTATGCCGCCATGCGCAGCCTCTGGACTGCTGGGGCCCTGGATGCCCGGATTTCGGCCTTGTCTTCGGAGAAGTGAGGCACATGCAGCGTGCCACCGGAGGCTGTGGCCCAGCAGAGGGCAAAATCTTGAAAATGCGGGCTTCAGTTGACTTTGCCTGTGCTCTCCTTTGGCTGAGTGCCATCCTGTGTTTCCTAGCAGGAGAAGGCATTCGTGGAGAGAGGCGGATTCCCTGTGTGCAGGCAAAGTGTGTGCTGAGATGATGAGTCGCTGGAGACCGGGGTGGACTCTTCAGACCCAGGATAGGCCTCTGGCAGGTATGTGTCAATGTTTTCTGCCCTTCGCACTCAGCCAGGTATTTGCATACAATGTTACCAGCGGAATTAGTAGTCTCCGGAGAGGCTGCCACATGTCAGCAAGCTTCACCTGGCCAGGGTCCGCCGGTGATGTAGCTACCCCATCAGTCACTACTCTCTAGACCTTCCAGATAAACTACCAGATCTTGTCTGCCCATGGGCAACCAGTAGAGCCAGAGGCCTTCCCCCTTTGCTCTTTGGTCTCTAGGCACTCTATCAGGCATTCCAAGCTGTGAAGTGACTCCGGGGGAGAAGGAAGAGATTTCAGAGAATGAACACATCCAGAGAGAGACAGAGAGAGGCAAGAGATGCTGAGTGGGGATGCCTTGCGTAGTGATATCCTCAGGAAAGTGGGAAAGAGGTACCTGGCCTGCTCTGCCAATGCCCTGAAGCAGTCCGCACCAGGGGCTCCCCTGTGCCTGCGTAGGCTTTCCCAGGGTGTGCTCAAATCCTGTGGCCACTAGGTGTCATAGGTCATAATGGAGGGCCCTGTGTCATCTGCCTGGCGGGGCAGATCTCTGCCATTGGCTCAGTCTTGTCACCGGGCCCATCATAAGCTCCGCCTACTCTTCCGGTGGTGGGACTGTCTCCATGGTGATGGCAAAGGAGCCTTAGTCCCGCCCACCTGGCCTTGACTTCACCTAGCTGGCCTGCTGACCCTCACTCAGACCTCTGTGTTGATAAAAATTAATGTCGGCCAGTGCCCAGGTGTCAGCATCTGGGATAAAGGATTCCGGACCTTGCCTGGGGCAGAAGGCAGCCTAGGTCAGCTGGTACCTGGAAGTCTAGTGACTCGTGACACTGCTGCCAGTGACAGACAAATGGTGACTCCCACACTCACATATCCCCTGGTGGCAGAATGACAGTGATGGGTGGAGAAACATGGCTCCGGAGCACTCGCGCAATGGGGCACCGGCCAAAGGCCAGGGCCAGTAGTGGACGTCGCGGAGCTGAATGGCGAGGCAGTGAAGGGCCCAAGGATTCCTCTTGTATGTGGGAAACATGTCATCCGGGTCCCCACGTCCATAAACCACCGGATTGCTGGGGCCCGGGATGCCAGGATTTGGGCCTTGCCTTCGCAGCCCGGCCACATAGGCAGCCTTCCACCGGAGGCGGGGATATGTAGACAGCAAAAATGTGGAAAATGGCAGTGTCTCCTCGATTTCTCTGGCATCGGCCTTTTTGAGCGGCATGCTTTTTTCCTAGTAGGATGAGGCACCGACGGAGAAAGGCAGGATTATGTGTGCAGGAAAGGTATGTGCTGAGAAGGTGACAAGGTTGAGACCAGGTTGGGATCTTTAGTCCCAGGAAGGGCCCCTGGCAGGTGTGGGTCAATGTTCTGTGCCCATCCCACTTGGCGTGGGGAGGTTTACACCATACAAAGCAGCAGCGGAATTATTCTTCCCCCAGAGGTTGCATGTGCCCACAAGCGCCACCTGGCCAGGGTCCGCCCCTACCGTATTGCCCATGTCGATCAACAGAAGCTGAGAGCTTCCAGAGAGACTAACTGCTATTCTCTAGCCACGGGGAAGCGGTACAGCCAGAAGCCTCCCCTGTTTCATCTCCAGGTTCCCTCTCAGGCCCCTCATAGTTGTGGTGTGTCTCAGGGGTAGAAAAAAGAGATTTCTTTAAAAGAACACATACAAAGAGGGGCCATAGATGCTGAGGAAGGGCGCCTTGCCTACTGATATCGTAGCGTAAGTGGAAAAGAGGTACCTGCCTGCTGTCCCAGTATGTCGAACGTGTCCACATCAGGGGTTGCCTACTGTGAAGTTATTCCCTGGGTGCCCTCGATTTTGTGGCCAAGGACAGAAGGGGCCGTTGTGTGTCCACGGGTAAAATGGAGGGCTCTGCGGAACCGGCCGGTTAGGCTGGACCTCTCCTATTGGCTCAGAGTTTGTGACCCGTCCCCGTCAGAAGTTCCGGCCAGCCTTGCGGTGGCTGTCTCCATGGTGATTGGGAAGGAAGCCTTAGGCCCCGCACTCAGCCTTCACCTGGCCCACCTGGCCTCTTTACCCTCATCTAGACCGCTGTGTAGATGAAAGAAAGGATGTCGGCCAGTGACCACGTGTCCTCATTTCCTTTGAAGGATTAAGCTCCTTGCCTGGACAGAAGACAGCCAAGGTCAGCCTGAGCCTAGACACCTAGTGACCTGTGACACTGCAGACAGTGATAGATGTTGATGTCCACGCTCAGGTAGCCGCAGGTGGCGGATCGAGAGTGGTCGGAGGTGAAGTGTTAACTAGAGGTGACACACTGACAAGGGCACGGGCCAAAGGTCGGGAAAAATAGCTGAGGTCGTGGAGCTCTAGCGGAGCCAGTCTAGGGCCGAGGCCTCCCTCCTGTACGTGGCAAAGAGGTGATCCGTATGCCGCCATGCGCAGCCTCTGGACTGCTGGGGCCCTGGATGCCCGGATTTCGGCCTTGTCTTCGGAGAAGTGACGCACATGCAGCGTGCCACCGGAGGCTGTGGCCCAGCAGAGGGCAAAATCTTGAAAATGCGGGCTTCAGTTGACTTTGCCTGTGCTCTCCTTTGGCTGAGTGCCATCCTGTGTTTCCTAGCAGGAGAAGGCATTCGTGGAGAGAGGCGGATTCCCTGTGTGCAGGCAAAGTGTGTGCTGAGATGATGAGTCGCTGGAGACCGGGGTGGACTCTTCAGACCCAGGATAGGCCTCTGGCAGGTATGTGTCAATGTTTTCTGCCCTTCGCACTCAGCCAGGTATTTGCATACAATGTTACCAGCGGAATTAGTAGTCTCCGGAGAGGCTGCCACGTGTCAGCAAGCTTCACCTGGCCAGGGTCCGCCGGTGATGTAGCTACCCCATCAGTCACTACTCTCTAGACCTTCCAGATAAACTACCAGATCTTGTCTGCCCATGGGCAACCAGTAGAGCCAGAGGCCTTCCCCCTTTGCTCTTTGGTCTCTAGGCACTCTATCAGGCACTCCAAGCTGTGAAGTGACTCCGGGGGAGAAGGAAGAGATTTCAGAGAATGAACACATCCAGAGAGAGACAGAGAGAGGCAAGAGATGCTGAGTGGGGATGCCTTGCGTAGTGATATCCTCAGGAAAGTGGGAAAGAGGTACCTGGCCTGCTCTGCCAATGCCCTGAACCAGTCCGCACCAGGGGCTCCCCTGTGCCTGCGTAGGCTTTCCCAGGGTGTGCTCAAATCCTGTGGCCACTAGGTGTCATAGGTCTTAATGGAGGGCCCTGTGTCATCTGCCTGGCGGGCCAGATCTCTGCCATTGGCTCAGTCTTGTCACCGGGCCCATCATAAGCTCCGCCTACTCTTCCGGTGGTGGGACTGTCTCCATGGTGATGGCAAAGGAGCCTTAGTCCCGCCCACCTGGCCTTGACTTCACCTAGCTGGCCTGCTGACCCTCACTCAGACCTCTGTGTTGATAAAAATTAATGTCGGCCAGTGCCCAGGTGTCAGCATCTGGGATAAAGGATTCCGGACCTTGCCTGGGGCAGAAGGCAGCCTAGGTCAGCTGGTACCTGGAAGTCTAGTGACTCGTGACACTGCTGCCAGTGACAGACAAATGGTGACTCCCACACTCACATATCCCCTGGTGGCAGAATGACAGTGATGGGTGGAGAAACATGGCTCCGGAGCACTCGCGCAATGGGGCACCGGCCAAAGGCCAGGGCCAGTAGTGGACGTCGCGAAGCTGAATGGCGAGCCAGTGAAGGGCCCAAGGATTCCTCTTGTATGTGGGAAACATGTCATCCGGGTCCCCACGTCCATAAACCACCGGATTGCTGGGGCCCGGGATGCCAGGATTTGGGCCTTGCCTTCGCAGCCCGGCCACATAGGCAGCCTTCCACCGGAGGCGGGGATATGTAGACAGCAAAAATGTGGAAAATGGCAGTGTCTCCTCGATTTCTCTGGCATCGGCCTTTTTGAGCGGCATGCTTTTTTCCTAGTAGGATGAGGCACCGACGGAGAAAGGCAGGATTATGTGTGCAGGACAGGTATGTGCTGAGAAGGTGACAAGGTTGAGACCAGGTTGGGATCTTTAGTCCCAGGAAGGGCCCCTGGCAGGTGTGGGTCAATGTTCTGTGCCCATCCCACTTGGCGTGGGGAGGTTTACACCATACAAAGCAGCAGCGGAATTATTCTTCCCCCAGAGGTTGCATGTGCCCACAAGCGCCACCTGGCCAGGGCCCGCCCCTACCGTATTGCCCATGTCGATCAACAGAAGCTGAGAGCTTCCAGAGAGACTAACTGCTATTCTCTAGCCACGGGGAAGCGGTACAGCCAGAAGCCTCCCCTGTTTCATCTCCAGGTTCCCTCTCAGGCCCCTCATAGTTGTGGTGTGTCTCAGGGGTAGAAAAAAGAGATTTCTTTAAAAGAACACATACAAAGAGGGGCCATAGATGCTGAGGAAGGGCGCCTTGCCTACTGATATCGCAGCGTAAGTGGAAAAGAGGTACCTGCCTGCTGTCCCAGTATGTCGAACGTGTCCACATCAGGGGTTGCCTACTGTGAAGTTATTCCCTGGGTGCCCTCGATTTTGTGGCCAAGGACAGAAGGGGCCGTTGTGTGTCCACGGGTAAAATGGAGGGCTCTGCGGAACCGGCCGGTTAGGCTGGACCTCTCCTATTGGCTCAGAGTTTGTGACCCGTCCCCGTCAGAAGTTCCGGCCAGCCTTGCGGTGGCTGTCTCCATGGTGATTGGGAAGGAAGCCTTAGGCCTCGCACTCAGCCTTCACCTGGCCCACCTGGCCTCTTTACCCTCATCTAGACCGCTGTGTAGATGAAAGAAAGGATGTCGGCCAGTGACCACGTGTCCTCATTTCCTTTGAAGGATTAAGCTCCTTGCCTGGGCAGAAGACAGCCAAGGTCAGCCTGAGCCTAGACACCTAGTGACCTGTGACACTGCAGACAGTGATAGATGTTGATGTCCACGCTCAGGTAGCCGCAGGTGGCGGATCGAGAGTGGTCGGAGGTGAAGTGTTAACTAGAGGTGACACACTGACAAGGGCACGGGCCAAAGGTCGGGAAAAATAGCTGAGGTCGTGGAGCTCTAGCGGAGCCAGTCTAGGGCCGAGGCCTCCCTCCTGTACGTGGCAAAGAGGTGATCCGTATGCCGCCATGCGCAGCCTCTGGACTGCTGGGGCCCTGGATGCCCGGATTTCGGCCTTGTCTTCGGAGAAGTGACGCACATGCAGCGTGCCACCGGAGGCTGTGGCCCAGCAGAGGGCAAAATCTTGAAAATGCGGGCTTCAGTTGACTTTGCCTGTGCTCTCCTTTGGCTGAGTGCCATCCTGTGTTTCCTAGCAGGAGAAGGCATTCGTGGAGAGAGGCGGATTCCCTGTGTGCAGGCAAAGTGTGTGCTGAGATGATGAGTCGCTGGAGACCGGGGTGGACTCTTCAGACCCAGGATAGGCCTCTGGCAGGTATGTGTCAATGTTTTCTGCCCTTCGCACTCAGCCAGGTATTTGCATACAATGTTACCAGCGGAATTAGTAGTCTCCGGAGAGGCTGCCACGTGTCAGCAAGCTTCACCTGGCCAGGGTCCGCCGGTGATGTAGCTACCCCATCAGTCACTACTCTCTAGACCTTCCAGATAAACTACCAGATCTTGTCTGCCCATGGGCAACCAGTAGAGCCAGAGGCCTTCCCCCTTTGCTCTTTGGTCTCTAGGCACTCTATCAGGCACTCCAAGCTGTGAAGTGACTCCGGGGGAGAAGGAAGAGATTTCAGAGAATGAACACATCCAGAGAGAGACAGAGAGAGGCAAGAGATGCTGAGTGGGGATGCCTTGCGTAGTGATATCCTCAGGAAAGTGGGAAAGAGGTACCTGGCCTGCTCTGCCAATGCCCTGAAGCAGTCCGCACCAGGGGCTCCCCTGTGCCTGCGTAGGCTTTCCCAGGGTGTGCTCAAATCCTGTGGCCACTAGGTGTCATAGGTCATAATGGAGGGCCCTGTGTCATCTGCCTGGCGGGCCAGATCTCTGCCATTGGCTCAGTCTTGTCACCGGGCCCATCATAAGCTCCGCCTACTCTTCCGGTGGTGGGACTGTCTCCATGGTGATGGCAAAGGAGCCTTAGTCCCGCCCACCTGGCCTTGACTTCACCTAGCTGGCCTGCTGACCCTCACTCAGACCTCTGTGTTGATAAAAATTAATGTCGGCCAGTGCCCAGGTGTCAGCATCTGGGATAAAGGATTCCGGACCTTGCCTGGGGCAGAAGGCAGCCTAGGTCAGCTGGTACCTGGAAGTCTAGTGACTCGTGACACTGCTGCCAGTGACAGACAAATGGTGACTCCCACACTCACATATCCCCTGGTGGCAGAATGACAGTGATGGGTGGAGAAACATGGCTCCGGAGCACTCGCGCAATGGGGCACCGGCCAAAGGCCAGGGCCAGTAGTGGACGTCGCGAAGCTGAATGGCGAGCCAGTGAAGGGCCCAAGGATTCCTCTTGTATGTGGGAAACATGTCATCCGGGTCCCCACGTCCATAAACCACCGGATTGCTGGGGCCCGGGATGCCAGGATTTCGGCCTTGCCTTCGCAGCCCGGCCACATAGGCAGCCTTCCACCGGAGGCGGGGATATGTAGACAGCAAAAATGTGGAAAATGGCAGTGTCTCCTCGATTTCTCTGGCATCGGCCTTTTTGAGCGGCATGCTTTTTTCCTAGTAGGATGAGGCACCGACGGAGAAAGGCAGGATTATGTGTGCAGGACAGGTATGTGCTGAGAAGGTGACAAGGTTGAGACCAGGTTGGGATCTTTAGTCCCAGGAAGGGCCCCTGGCAGGTGTGGGTCAATGTTCTGTGCCCATCCCACTTGGCGTGGGGAGGTTTACACCATACAAAGCAGCAGCGGAATTATTCTTCCCCCAGAGGTTGCATGTGCCCACAAGCTCCGCCTGGCCAGCGTCCGCCCCTACCGTATTGCCCATGTCGATCAACAGAAGCTGAGAGCTTCCAGAGAGACTAACTGCTATTCTCTAGCCACGGGGAAGCGGTACAGCCAGAAGCCTCCCCTGTTTCATCTCCAGGTTCCCTCTCAGGCCCCTCGTAGTTGTGGTGTGTCTCAGGGGTAGAAAAAAGAGATTTCTTTAAAAGAACACATACAAAGAGGGGCCATAGATGCTGAGGAAGGGCGCCTTGCCTACTGATATCGTAGCGTAAGTGGAAAAGAGGTACCTGCCTGCTGTCCCAGTATGTCGAACGTGTCCACATCAGGGGTTGCCTACTGTGAAGTTATTCCCTGGGTGCCCTCGATTTTGTGGCCAAGGACAGAAGGGGCCGTTGTGTGTCCACGGGTAAAATGGAGGGCTCTGCAGAACCGGCCGGTTAGGCTGGACCTCTCCTATTGGCTCAGAGTTTGTGACCCGTCCCCGTCAGAAGTTCCGGCCAGCCTTGCGGTGGCTGTCTCCATGGTGATTGGGAAGGAAGCCTTAGGCCCCGCACTCAGCCTTCACCTGGCCCACCTGGCCTCTTTACCCTCATCTAGACCGCTGTGTAGATGAAAGAAAGGATGTCGGCCAGTGACCACGTGTCCTCATTTCCTTTGAAGGATTAAGCTCCTTGCCTGGGCAGAAGACAGCCAAGGTCAGCCTGAGCCTAGACACCTAGTGACCTGTGACACTGCAGACAGTGATAGATGTTGATGTCCACGCTCAGGTAGCCGCAGGTGGCGGATCGAGAGTGGTCGGAGGTGAAGTGTTAACTAGAGGTGACACACTGACAAGGGCACGGGCCAAAGGTCGGGAAAAATAGCTGAGGTCGTGGAGCTCTAGCGGAGCCAGTCTAGGGCCGAGGCCTCCCTCCTGTACGTGGCAAAGAGGTGATCCGTATGCCGCCATGCGCAGCCTCTGGACTGCTGGGGCCCTGGATGCCCGGATTTCGGCCTTGTCTTCGGAGAAGTGAGGCACATGCAGCGTGCCACCGGAGGCTGTGGCCCAGCAGAGGGCAAAATCTTGAAAATGCGGGCTTCAGTTGACTTTGCCTGTGCTCTCCTTTGGCTGAGTGACATCCTGTGTTTCCTAGCAGGAGAAGGCATTCGTGGAGAGAGGCGGATTCCCTGTGTGCAGGCAAAGTGTGTGCTGAGATGATGAGTCGCTGGAGACCGGGGTGGACTCTTCAGACCCAGGATAGGCCTCTGGCAGGTATGTGTCAATGTTTTCTGCCCTTCGCACTCAGCCAGGTATTTGCATACAATGTTACCAGCGGAATTAGTAGTCTCCGGAGAGGCTGCCACATGTCAGCAAGCTTCACCTGGCCAGGGTCCGCCGGTGATGTAGCTACCCCATCAGTCACTACTCTCTAGACCTTCCAGATAAACTACCAGATCTTGTCTGCCCATGGGCAACCAGTAGAGCCAGAGGCCTTCCCCCTTTGCTCTTTGGTCTCTAGGCACTCTATCAGGCACTCCAAGCTGTGAAGTGACTCAGGGGGGAGAAGGAAGAGATTTCAGAGAATGAACACATCCAGAGAGAGACAGAGAGAGGCAAGAGATGCTGAGTGGGGATGCCTTGCATAGTGATATCCTCAGGAAAGTGGGAAAGAGGTACCTGGCCTGCTCTGCCAATGCCCTGAACCAGTCCGCACCAGGGGCTCCCCTGTGCCTGCGTAGGCTTTCCCAGGGTGTGCTCAAATCCTGTGGCCACTAGGTGTCATAGGTCATAATGGAGGGCCCTGTGTCATCTGCCTGGCGGGCCAGATCTCTGCCATTGGCTCAGTCTTGTCACCGGGCCCATCATAAGCTCCGCCTACTCTTCCGGTGGTGGGACTGTCTCCATGGTGATGGCAAAGGAGCCTTAGTCCCGCCCACCTGGCCTTGACTTCACCTAGCTGGCCTGCTGACCCTCACTCAGACCTCTGTGTTGATAAAAATTAATGTCGGCCAGTGCCCAGGTGTCAGCATCTGGGATAAAGGATTCCGGACCTTGCCTGGGGCAGAAGGCAGCCTAGGTCAGCTGGTACCTGGAAGTCTAGTGACTCGTGACACTGCTGCCAGTGACAGACAAATGGTGACTCCCACACTCACATATCCCCTGGTGGCAGAATGACAGTGATGGGTGGAGAAACATGGCTCCGGAGCACTCGCGCAATGGGGCACCGGCCAAAGGCCAGGGCCAGTAGTGGACGTCGCGGAGCTGAATGGCGAGCCAGTGAAGGGCCCAAGGATTCCTCTTGTATGTGGGAAACATGTCATCCGGGTCCCCACGTCCATAAACCACTGGATTGCTGGGGCCCGGGATGCCAGGATTTCGGCCTTGCCTTCGCAGCCCGGCCACATAGGCAGCCTTCCACCGGAGGCGGGGATATGTAGACAGCAAAAATGTGGAAAATGGCAGTGTCTCCTCGATTTCTCTGGCATCGGCCTTTTTGAGCGGCATGCTTTTTCCTAGTAGGATGAGGCACCGACGGAGAAAGGCAGGATTATGTGTGCAGGAAAGGTATGTGCTGAGAAGGTGACAAGGTTGAGACCAGGTTGGGATCTTTAGTCCCAGGAAGGGCCCCTGGCAGGTGTGGGTCAATGTTCTGTGCCCATCCCACTTGGCGTGGGGAGGTTTACACCATACAAAGCAGCAGCGGAATTATTCTTCCCCCAGAGGTTGCATGTGCCCACAAGCGCCACCTGGCCAGGGTCCGCCCCTACCGTATTGCCCATGTCGATCAACAGAAGCTGAGAGCTTCCAGAGAGACTAACTGCTATTCTCTAGCCACGGGGAAGCGGTACAGCCAGAAGCCTCCCCTGTTTCATCTCCAGGTTCCCTCTCAGGCCCCTCGTAGTTGTGGTGTGTCTCAGGGGTAGAAAAAAGAGATTTCTTTAAAAGAACACATACAAAGAGGGGCCATAGATGCTGAGGAAGGGCGCCTTGCCTACTGATATCGTAGCGTAAGTGGAAAAGAGGTACCTGCCTGCTGTCCCAGTATGTCGAACGTGTCCACATCAGGGGTTGCCTACTGTGAAGTTATTCCCTGGGTGCCCTCGATTTTGTGGCCAAGGACAGAAGGGGCCGTTGTGTGTCCACGGGTAAAATGGAGGGCTCTGCGGAACCGGCCGGTTAGGCTGGACCTCTCCTATTGGCTCAGAGTTTGTGACCCGTCCCCGTCAGAAGTTCCGGCCAGCCTTGCGGTGGCTGTCTCCATGGTGATTGGGAAGGAAGCCTTAGGCCCCGCACTCAGCCTTCACCTGGCCCACCTGGCCTCTTTACCCTCATCTAGACCGCTGTGTAGATGAAAGAAAGGATGTCGGCCAGTGACCACGTGTCCTCATTTCCTTTGAAGGATTAAGCTCCTTGCCTGGGCAGAAGACAGCCAAGGTCAGCCTGAGCCTAGACACCTAGTGACCTGTGACACTGCAGACAGTGATAGATGTTGATGTCCACGCTCAGGTAGCCGCAGGTGGCGGATCGAGAGTGGTCGGAGGTGAAGTGTTAACTAGAGGTGACACACTGACAAGGGCACGGGCCAAAGGTCGGGAAAAATAGCTGAGGTCGTGGAGCTCTAGCGGAGCCAGTCTAGGGCCGAGGCCTCCCTCCTGTACGTGGCAAAGAGGTGATCCGTATGCCGCCATGCGCAGCCTCTGGACTGCTGGGGCCCTGGATGCCCGGATTTCGGCCTTGTCTTCGGAGAAGTGAGGCACATGCAGCGTGCCACCGGAGGCTGTGGCCCAGCAGAGGGCAAAATCTTGAAAATGCGGGCTTCAGTTGACTTTGCCTGTGCTCTCCTTTGGCTGAGTGCCATCCTGTGTTTCCTAGCAGGAGAAGGCATTCGTGGAGAGAGGCGGATTCCCTGTGTGCAGGCAAAGTGTGTGCTGAGATGATGAGTCGCTGGAGACCGGGGTGGACTCTTCAGACCCAGGATAGGCCTCTGGCAGGTATGTGTCAATGTTTTCTGCCCTTCGCACTCAGCCAGGTATTTGCATACAATGTTACCAGCGGAATTAGTAGTCTCCGGAGAGGCTGCCACATGTCAGCAAGCTTCACCTGGCCAGGGTCCGCCGGTGATGTAGCTACCCCATCAGTCACTACTCTCTAGACCTTCCAGATAAACTACCAGATCTTGTCTGCCCATGGGCAACCAGTAGAGCCAGAGGCCTTCCCCCTTTGCTCTTTGGTCTCTAGGCACTCTATCAGGCACTCCAAGCTGTGAAGTGACTCCGGGGGAGAAGGAAGAGATTTCAGAGAATGAACACATCCAGAGAGAGACAGAGAGAGGCAAGAGATGCTGAGTGGGGATGCCTTGCGTAGTGATATCCTCAGGAAAGTGGGAAAGAGGTACCTGGCCTGCTCTGCCAATGCCCTGAACCAGTCCGCACCAGGGGCTCCCCTGTGCCTGCGTAGGCTTTCCCAGGGTGTGCTCAAATCCTGTGGCCACTAGGTGTCATAGGTCATAATGGAGGGCCCTGTGTCATCTGCCTGGCGGGCCAGATCTCTGCCATTGGCTCAGTCTTGTCACCGGGCCCATCATAAGCTCCGCCTACTCTTCCGGTGGTGGGACTGTCTCCATGGTGATGGCAAAGGAGCCTTAGTCCCGCCCACCTGGCCTTGACTTCACCTAGCTGGCCTGCTGACCCTCACTCAGACCTCTGTGTTGATAAAAATTAATGTCGGCCAGTGCCCAGGTGTCAGCATCTGGGATAAAGGATTCCGGACCTTGCCTGGGGCAGAAGGCAGCCTAGGTCAGCTGGTACCTGGAAGTCTAGTGACTCGTGACACTGCTGCCAGTGACAGACAAATGGTGACTCCCACACTCACATATCCCCTGGTGGCAGAATGACAGTGATGGGTGGAGAAACATGGCTCCGGAGCACTCGCGCAATGGGGCACCGGCCAAAGGCCAGGGCCAGTAGTGGACGTCGCGGAGCTGAATGGCGAGCCAGTGAAGGGCCCAAGGATTCCTCTTGTATGTGGGAAACATGTCATCCGGGTCCCCACGTCCATAAACCACCGGATTGCTGGGGCCCGGGATGCCAGGATTTGGGCCTTGCCTTCGCAGCCCGGCCACATAGGCAGCCTTCCACCGGAGGCGGGGATATGTAGACAGCAAAAATGTGGAAAATGGCAGTGTCTCCTCGATTTCTCTGGCATCGGCCTTTTTGAGCGGCATGCTTTTTTCCTAGTAGGATGAGGCACCGACGGAGAAAGGCAGGATTATGTGTGCAGGACAGGTATGTGCTGAGAAGGTGACAAGGTTGAGACCAGGTTGGGATCTTTAGTCCCAGGAAGGGCCCCTGGCAGGTGTGGGTCAATGTTCTGTGCCCATCCCACTTGGCGTGGGGAGGTTTACACCATACAAAGCAGCAGCGGAATTATTCTTCCCCCAGAGGTTGCATGTGCCCACAAGCGCCACCTGGCCAGGGCCCGCCCCTACCGTATTGCCCATGTCGATCAACAGAAGCTGAGAGCTTCCAGAGAGACTAACTGCTATTCTCTAGCCACGGGGAAGCGGTACAGCCAGAAGCCTCCCCTGTTTCATCTCCAGGTTCCCTCTCAGGCCCCTCATAGTTGTGGTGTGTCTCAGGGGTAGAAAAAAGAGATTTCTTTAAAAGAACACATACAAAGAGGGGCCATAGATGCTGAGGAAGGGCGCCTTGCCTACTGATATCGCAGCGTAAGTGGAAAAGAGGTACCTGCCTGCTGTCCCAGTATGTCGAACGTGTCCACATCAGGGGTTGCCTACTGTGAAGTTATTCCCTGGGTGCCCTCGATTTTGTGGCCAAGGACAGAAGGGGCCGTTGTGTGTCCACGGGTAAAATGGAGGGCTCTGCGGAACCGGCCGGTTAGGCTGGACCTCTCCTATTGGCTCAGAGTTTGTGACCCGTCCCCGTCAGAAGTTCCGGCCAGCCTTGCGGTGGCTGTCTCCATGGTGATTGGGAAGGAAGCCTTAGGCCCCGCACTCAGCCTTCACCTGGCCCACCTGGCCTCTTTACCCTCATCTAGACCGCTGTGTAGATGAAAGAAAGGATGTCGGCCAGTGACCACGTGTCCTCATTTCCTTTGAAGGATTAAGCTCCTTGCCTGGGCAGAAGACAGCCAAGGTCAGCCTGAGCCTAGACACCTAGTGACCTGTGACACTGCAGACAGTGATAGATGTTGATGTCCACGCTCAGGTAGCCGCAGGTGGCGGATCGAGAGTGGTCGGAGGTGAAGTGTTAACTAGAGGTGACACACTGACAAGGGCACGGGCCAAAGGTCGGGAAAAATAGCTGAGGTCGTGGAGCTCTAGCGGAGCCAGTCTAGGGCCGAGGCCTCCCTCCTGTACGTGGCAAAGAGGTGATCCGTATGCCGCCATGCGCAGCCTCTGGACTGCTGGGGCCCTGGATGCCCGGATTTCGGCCTTGTCTTCGGAGAAGTGAGGCACATGCAGCGTGCCACCGGAGGCTGTGGCCCAGCAGAGGGCAAAATCTTGAAAATGCGGGCTTCAGTTGACTTTGCCTGTGCTCTCCTTTGGCTGAGTGCCATCCTGTGTTTCCTAGCAGGAGAAGGCATTCGTGGAGAGAGGCGGATTCCCTGTGTGCAGGCAAAGTGTGTGCTGAGATGATGAGTCGCTGGAGACCGGGGTGGACTCTTCAGACCCAGGATAGGCCTCTGGCAGGTATGTGTCAATGTTTTCTGCCCTTCGCACTCAGCCAGGTATTTGCATACAATGTTACCAGCGGAATTAGTAGTCTCCGGAGAGGCTGCCACGTGTCAGCAAGCTTCACCTGGCCAGGGTCCGCCGGTGATGTAGCTACCCCATCAGTCACTACTCTCTAGACCTTCCAGATAAACTACCAGATCTTGTCTGCCCATGGGCAACCAGTAGAGCCAGAGGCCTTCCCCCTTTGCTCTTTGGTCTCTAGGCACTCTATCAGGCATTCCAAGCTGTGAAGTGACTCCGGGGGAGAAGGAAGAGATTTCAGAGAATGAACACATCCAGAGAGAGACAGAGAGAGGCAAGAGATGCTGAGTGGGGATGCCTTGCGTAGTGATATCCTGAGGAAAGTGGGAAAGAGGTACCTGGCCTGCTCTGCCAATGCCCTGAAGCAGTCCGCACCAGGGGCTCCCCTGTGCCTGCGTAGGCTTTCCCAGGGTGTGCTCAAATCCTGTGGCCACTAGGTGTCATAGGTCATAATGGAGGGCCCTGTGTCATCTGCCTGGCGGGGCAGATCTCTGCCATTGGCTCAGTCTTGTCACCGGGCCCATCATAAGCTCCGCCTACTCTTCCGGTGGTGGGACTGTCTCCATGGTGATGGCAAAGGAGCCTTAGTCCCGCCCACCTGGCCTTGACTTCACCTAGCTGGCCTGCTGACCCTCACTCAGACCTCTGTGTTGATAAAAATTAATGTCGGCCAGTGCCCAGGTGTCAGCATCTGGGATAAAGGATTCCGGACCTTGCCTGGGGCAGAAGGCAGCCTAGGTCAGCTGGTACCTGGAAGTCTAGTGACTCGTGACACTGCTGCCAGTGACAGACAAATGGTGACTCCCACACTCACATATCCCCTGGTGGCAGAATGACAGTGATGGGTGGAGAAACATGGCTCCGGAGCACTCGCGCAATGGGGCACCGGCCAAAGGCCAGGGCCAGTAGTGGACGTCGCGGAGCTGAATGGCGAGCCAGTGAAGGGCCCAAGGATTCCTCTTGTATGTGGGAAACATGTCATCCGGGTCCCCACGTCCATAAACCACCGGATTGCTGGGGCCCGGGATGCCAGGATTTGGGCCTTGCCTTCGCAGCCCGGCCACATAGGCAGCCTTCCACCGGAGGCGGGGATATGTAGACAGCAAAAATGTGGAAAATGGCAGTGTCTCCTCGATTTCTCTGGCATCGGCCTTTTTGAGCGGCATGCTTTTTTCCTAGTAGGATGAGGCACCGACGGAGAAAGGCAGGATTATGTGTGCAGGAAAGGTATGTGCTGAGAAGGTGACAAGGTTGAGACCAGGTTGGGATCTTTAGTCCCAGGAAGGGCCCCTGGCAGGTGTGGGTCAATGTTCTGTGCCCATCCCACTTGGCGTGGGGAGGTTTACACCATACAAAGCAGCAGCGGAATTATTCTTCCCCCAGAGGTTGCATGTGCCCACAAGCGCCACCTGGCCAGGGTCCGCCCCTACCGTATTGCCCATGTCGATCAACAGAAGCTGAGAGCTTCCAGAGAGACTAACTGCTATTCTCTAGCCACGGGGAAGCGGTACAGCCAGAAGCCTCCCCTGTTTCATCTCCAGGTTCCCTCTCAGGCCCCTCATAGTTGTGGTGTGTCTCAGGGGTAGAAAAAAGAGATTTCTTTAAAAGAACACATACAAAGAGGGGCCATAGATGCTGAGGAAGGGCGCCTTGCCTACTGATATCGTAGCGTAAGTGGAAAAGAGGTACCTGCCTGCTGTCCCAGTATGTCGAACGTGTCCACATCAGGGGTTGCCTACTGTGAAGTTATTCCCTGGGTGCCCTCGATTTTGTGGCCAAGGACAGAAGGGGCCGTTGTGTGTCCACGGGTAAAATGGAGGGCTCTGCGGAACCGGCCGGTTAGGCTGGACCTCTCCTATTGGCTCAGAGTTTGTGACCCGTCCCCGTCAGAAGTTCCGGCCAGCCTTGCGGTGGCTGTCTCCATGGTGATTGGGAAGGAAGCCTTAGGCCCCGCACTCAGCCTTCACCTGGCCCACCTGGCCTCTTTACCCTCATCTAGACCGCTGTGTAGATGAAAGAAAGGATGTCGGCCAGTGACCACGTGTCCTCATTTCCTTTGAAGGATTAAGCTCCTTGCCTGGACAGAAGACAGCCAAGGTCAGCCTGAGCCTAGACACCTAGTGACCTGTGACACTGCAGACAGTGATAGATGTTGATGTCCACGCTCAGGTAGCCGCAGGTGGCGGATCGAGAGTGGTCGGAGGTGAAGTGTTAACTAGAGGTGACACACTGACAAGGGCACGGGCCAAAGGTCGGGAAAAATAGCTGAGGTCGTGGAGCTCTAGCGGAGCCAGTCTAGGGCCGAGGCCTCCCTCCTGTATGTGGCAAAGAGGTGATCCGTATGCCGCCATGCGCAGCCTCTGGACTGCTGGGGCCCTGGATGCCCGGATTTCGGCCTTGTCTTCGGAGAAGTGACGCACATGCAGCGTGCCACCGGAGGCTGTGGCCCAGCAGAGGGCAAAATCTTGAAAATGCGGGCTTCAGTTGACTTTGCCTGTGCTCTCCTTTGGCTGAGTGCCATCCTGTGTTTCCTAGCAGGAGAAGGCATTCGTGGAGAGAGGCGGATTCCCTGTGTGCAGGCAAAGTGTGTGCTGAGATGATGAGTCGCTGGAGACCGGGGTGGACTCTTCAGACCCAGGATAGGCCTCTGGCAGGTATGTGTCAATGTTTTCTGCCCTTCGCACTCAGCCAGGTATTTGCATACAATGTTACCAGCGGAATTAGTAGTCTCCGGAGAGGCTGCCACGTGTCAGCAAGCTTCACCTGGCCAGGGTCCGCCGGTGATGTAGCTACCCCATCAGTCACTACTCTCTAGACCTTCCAGATAAACTACCAGATCTTGTCTGCCCATGGGCAACCAGTAGAGCCAGAGGCCTTCCCCCTTTGCTCTTTGGTCTCTAGGCACTCTATCAGGCACTCCAAGCTGTGAAGTGACTCCGGGGGAGAAGGAAGAGATTTCAGAGAATGAACACATCCAGAGAGAGACAGAGAGAGGCAAGAGATGCTGAGTGGGGATGCCTTGCGTAGTGATATCCTCAGGAAAGTGGGAAAGAGGTACCTGGCCTGCTCTGCCAATGCCCTGAACCAGTCCGCACCAGGGGCTCCCCTGTGCCTGCGTAGGCTTTCCCAGGGTGTGCTCAAATCCTGTGGCCACTAGGTGTCATAGGTCATAATGGAGGGCCCTGTGTCATCTGCCTGGCGGGCCAGATCTCTGCCATTGGCTCAGTCTTGTCACCGGGCCCATCATAAGCTCCGCCTACTCTTCCGGTGGTGGGACTGTCTCCATGGTGATGGCAAAGGAGCCTTAGTCCCGCCCACCTGGCCTTGACTTCACCTAGCTGGCCTGCTGACCCTCACTCAGACCTCTGTGTTGATAAAAATTAATGTCGGCCAGTGCCCAGGTGTCAGCATCTGGGATAAAGGATTCCGGACCTTGCCTGGGGCAGAAGGCAGCCTAGGTCAGCTGGTACCTGGAAGTCTAGTGACTCGTGACACTGCTGCCAGTGACAGACAAATGGTGACTCCCACACTCACATATCCCCTGGTGGCAGAATGACAGTGATGGGTGGAGAAACATGGCTCCGGAGCACTCGCGCAATGGGGCACCGGCCAAAGGCCAGGGCCAGTAGTGGACGTCGCGAAGCTGAATGGCGAGCCAGTGAAGGGCCCAAGGATTCCTCTTGTATGTGGGAAACATGTCATCCGGGTCCCCACGTCCATAAACCACCGGATTGCTGGGGCCCGGGATGCCAGGATTTCGGCCTTGCCTTCGCAGCCCGGCCACATAGGCAGCCTTCCACCGGAGGCGGGGATATGTAGACAGCAAAAATGTGGAAAATGGCAGTGTCTCCTCGATTTCTCTGGCATCGGCCTTTTTGAGCGGCATGCTTTTTTCCTAGTAGGATGAGGCACCGACGGAGAAAGGCAGGATTATGTGTGCAGGACAGGTATGTGCTGAGAAGGTGACAAGGTTGAGACCAGGTTGGGATCTTTAGTCCCAGGAAGGGCCCCTGGCAGGTGTGGGTCAATGTTCTGTGCCCATCCCACTTGGCGTGGGGAGGTTTACACCATACAAAGCAGCAGCGGAATTATTCTTCCCCCAGAGGTTGCATGTGCCCACAAGCGCCACCTGGCCAGGGCCCGCCCCTACCGTATTGCCCATGTCGATCAACAGAAGCTGAGAGCTTCCAGAGAGACTAACTGCTATTCTCTAGCCACGGGGAAGCGGTACAGCCAGAAGCCTCCCCTGTTTCATCTCCAGGTTCCCTCTCAGGCCCCTCATAGTTGTGGTGTGTCTCAGGGGTAGAAAAAAGAGATTTCTTTAAAAGAACACATACAAAGAGGGGCCATAGATGCTGAGGAAGGGCGCCTTGCCTACTGATATCGCAGCGTAAGTGGAAAAGAGGTACCTGCCTGCTGTCCCAGTATGTCGAACGTGTCCACATCAGGAGTTGCCTACTGTGAAGTTATTCCCTGGGTGCCCTCGATTTTGTGGCCAAGGACAGAAGGGGCCGTTGTGTGTCCACGGGTAAAATGGAGGGCTCTGCGGAACCGGCCGGTTAGGCTGGACCTCTCCTATTGGCTCAGAGTTTGTGACCCGTCCCCGTCAGAAGTTCCGGCCAGCCTTGCGGTGGCTGTCTCCATGGTGATTGGGAAGGAAGCCTTAGGCCTCGCACTCAGCCTTCACCTGGCCCACCTGGCCTCTTTACCCTCATCTAGACCGCTGTGTAGATGAAAGAAAGGATGTCGGCCAGTGACCACGTGTCCTCATTTCCTTTGAAGGATTAAGCTCCTTGCCTGGGCAGAAGACAGCCAAGGTCAGCCTGAGCCTAGACACCTAGTGACCTGTGACACTGCAGACAGTGATAGATGTTGATGTCCACGCTCAGGTAGCCGCAGGTGGCGGATCGAGAGTGGTCGGAGGTGAAGTGTTAACTAGAGGTGACACACTGACAAGGGCACGGGCCAAAGGTCGGGAAAAATAGCTGAGGTCGTGGAGCTCTAGCGGAGCCAGTCTAGGGCCGAGGCCTCCCTCCTGTACGTGGCAAAGAGGTGATCCGTATGCCGCCATGCGCAGCCTCTGGACTGCTGGGGCCCTGGATGCCCGGATTTCGGCCTTGTCTTCGGAGAAGTGACGCACATGCAGCGTGCCACCGGAGGCTGTGGCCCAGCAGAGGGCAAAATCTTGAAAATGCGGGCTTCAGTTGACTTTGCCTGTGCTCTCCTTTGGCTGAGTGCCATCCTGTGTTTCCTAGCAGGAGAAGGCATTCGTGGAGAGAGGCGGATTCCCTGTGTGCAGGCAAAGTGTGTGCTGAGATGATGAGTCGCTGGAGACCGGGGTGGACTCTTCAGACCCAGGATAGGCCTCTGGCAGGTATGTGTCAATGTTTTCTGCCCTTCGCACTCAGCCAGGTATTTGCATACAATGTTACCAGCGGAATTAGTAGTCTCCGGAGAGGCTGCCACGTGTCAGCAAGCTTCACCTGGCCAGGGTCCGCCGGTGATGTAGCTACCCCATCAGTCACTACTCTCTAGACCTTCCAGATAAACTACCAGATCTTGTCTGCCCATGGGCAACCAGTAGAGCCAGAGGCCTTCCCCCTTTGCTCTTTGGTCTCTAGGCACTCTATCAGGCACTCCAAGCTGTGAAGTGACTCCGGGGGAGAAGGAAGAGATTTCAGAGAATGAACACATCCAGAGAGAGACAGAGAGAGGCAAGAGATGCTGAGTGGGGATGCCTTGCGTAGTGATATCCTGAGGAAAGTGGGAAAGAGGTACCTGGCCTGCTCTGCCAATGCCCTGAAGCAGTCCGCACCAGGGGCTCCCCTGTGCCTGCGTAGGCTTTCCCAGGGTGTGCTCAAATCCTGTGGCCACTAGGTGTCATAGGTCATAATGGAGGGCCCTGTGTCATCTGCCTGGCGGGCCAGATCTCTGCCATTGGCTCAGTCTTGTCACCGGGCCCATCATAAGCTCCGCCTACTCTTCCGGTGGTGGGACTGTCTCCATGGTGATGGCAAAGGAGCCTTAGTCCCGCCCACCTGGCCTTGACTTCACCTAGCTGGCCTGCTGACCCTCACTCAGACCTCTGTGTTGATAAAAATTAATGTCGGCCAGTGCCCAGGTGTCAGCATCTGGGATAAAGGATTCCGGACCTTGCCTGGGGCAGAAGGCAGCCTAGGTCAGCTGGTACCTGGAAGTCTAGTGACTCGTGACACTGCTGCCAGTGACAGACAAATGGTGACTCCCACACTCACATATCCCCTGGTGGCAGAATGACAGTGATGGGTGGAGAAACATGGCTCCGGAGCACTCGCGCAATGGGGCACCGGCCAAAGGCCAGGGCCAGTAGTGGACGTCGCGAAGCTGAATGGCGAGCCAGTGAAGGGCCCAAGGATTCCTCTTGTATGTGGGAAACATGTCATCCGGGTCCCCACGTCCATAAACCACCGGATTGCTGGGGCCCGGGATGCCAGGATTTGGGCCTTGCCTTCGCAGCCCGGCCACATAGGCAGCCTTCCACCGGAGGCGGGGATATGTAGACAGCAAAAATGTGGAAAATGGCAGTGTCTCCTCGATTTCTCTGGCATCGGCCTTTTTGAGCGGCATGCTTTTTTCCTAGTAGGATGAGGCACCGACGGAGAAAGGCAGGATTATGTGTGCAGGACAGGTATGTGCTGAGAAGGTGACAAGGTTGAGACCAGGTTGGGATCTTTAGTCCCAGGAAGGGCCCCTGGCAGGTGTGGGTCAATGTTCTGTGCCCATCCCACTTGGCGTGGGGAGGTTTACACCATACAAAGCAGCAGCGGAATTATTCTTCCCCCAGAGGTTGCATGTGCCCACAAGCGCCACCTGGCCAGGGCCCGCCCCTACCGTATTGCCCATGTCGATCAACAGAAGCTGAGAGCTTCCAGAGAGACTAACTGCTATTCTCTAGCCACGGGGAAGCGGTACAGCCAGAAGCCTCCCCTGTTTCATCTCCAGGTTCCCTCTCAGGCCCCTCATAGTTGTGGTGTGTCTCAGGGGTAGAAAAAAGAGATTTCTTTAAAAGAACACATACAAAGAGGGGCCATAGATGCTGAGGAAGGGCGCCTTGCCTACTGATATCGCAGCGTAAGTGGAAAAGAGGTACCTGCCTGCTGTCCCAGTATGTCGAACGTGTCCACATCAGGGGTTGCCTACTGTGAAGTTATTCCCTGGGTGCCCTCGATTTTGTGGCCAAGGACAGAAGGGGCCGTTGTGTGTCCACGGGTAAAATGGAGGGCTCTGCGGAACCGGCCGGTTAGGCTGGACCTCTCCTATTGGCTCAGAGTTTGTGACCCGTCCCCGTCAGAAGTTCCGGCCAGCCTTGCGGTGGCTGTCTCCATGGTGATTGGGAAGGAAGCCTTAGGCCTCGCACTCAGCCTTCACCTGGCCCACCTGGCCTCTTTACCCTCATCTAGACCGCTGTGTAGATGAAAGAAAGGATGTCGGCCAGTGACCACGTGTCCTCATTTCCTTTGAAGGATTAAGCTCCTTGCCTGGGCAGAAGACAGCCAAGGTCAGCCTGAGCCTAGACACCTAGTGACCTGTGACACTGCAGACAGTGATAGATGTTGATGTCCACGCTCAGGTAGCCGCAGGTGGCGGATCGAGAGTGGTCGGAGGTGAAGTGTTAACTAGAGGTGACACACTGACAAGGGCACGGGCCAAAGGTCGGGAAAAATAGCTGAGGTCGTGGAGCTCTAGCGGAGCCAGTCTAGGGCCGAGGCCTCCCTCCTGTACGTGGCAAAGAGGTGATCCGTATGCCGCCATGCGCAGCCTCTGGACTGCTGGGGCCCTGGATGCCCGGATTTCGGCCTTGTCTTCGGAGAAGTGACGCACATGCAGCGTGCCACCGGAGGCTGTGACCCAGCAGAGGGCAAAATCTTGAAAATGCGGGCTTCAGTTGACTTTGCCTGTGCTCTCCTTTGGCTGAGTGCCATCCTGTGTTTCCTAGCAGGAGAAGGCATTCGTGGAGAGAGGCGGATTCCCTGTGTGCAGGCAAAGTGTGTGCTGAGATGATGAGTCGCTGGAGACCGGGGTGGACTCTTCAGACCCAGGATAGGCCTCTGGCAGGTATGTGTCAATGTTTTCTGCCCTTCGCACTCAGCCAGGTATTTGCATACAATGTTACCAGCGGAATTAGTAGTCTCCGGAGAGGCTGCCACGTGTCAGCAAGCTTCACCTGGCCAGGGTCCGCCGGTGATGTAGCTACCCCATCAGTCACTACTCTCTAGACCTTCCAGATAAACTACCAGATCTTGTCTGCCCATGGGCAACCAGTAGAGCCAGAGGCCTTCCCCCTTTGCTCTTTGGTCTCTAGGCACTCTATCAGGCATTCCAAGCTGTGAAGTGACTCCGGGGGAGAAGGAAGAGATTTCAGAGAATGAACACATCCAGAGAGAGACAGAGAGAGGCAAGAGATGCTGAGTGGGGATGCCTTGCGTAGTGATATCCTCAGGAAAGTGGGAAAGAGGTACCTGGCCTGCTCTGCCAATGCCCTGAAGCAGTCCGCACCAGGGGCTCCCCTGTGCCTGCGTAGGCTTTCCCAGGGTGTGCTCAAATCCTGTGGCCACTAGGTGTCATAGGTCATAATGGAGGGCCCTGTGTCATCTGCCTGGCGGGCCAGATCTCTGCCATTGGCTCAGTCTTGTCACCGGGCCCATCATAAGCTCCGCCTACTCTTCCGGTGGTGGGACTGTCTCCATGGTGATGGCAAAGGAGCCTTAGTCCCGCCCACCTGGCCTTGACTTCACCTAGCTGGCCTGCTGACCCTCACTCAGACCTCTGTGTTGATAAAAATTAATGTCGGCCAGTGCCCAGGTGTCAGCATCTGGGATAAAGGATTCCGGACCTTGCCTGGGGCAGAAGGCAGCCTAGGTCAGCTGGTACCTGGAAGTCTAGTGACTCGTGACACTGCTGCCAGTGACAGACAAATGGTGACTCCCACACTCACATATCCCCTGGTGGCAGAATGACAGTGATGGGTGGAGAAACATGGCTCCGGAGCACTCGCGCAATGGGGCACCGGCCAAAGGCCAGGGCCAGTAGTGGACGTCGCGGAGCTGAATGGCGAGGCAGTGAAGGGCCCAAGGATTCCTCTTGTATGTGGGAAACATGTCATCCGGGTCCCCACGTCCATAAACCACCGGATTGCTGGGGCCCGGGATGCCAGGATTTGGGCCTTGCCTTCGCAGCCCGGCCACATAGGCAGGCTTCCACCGGAGGCGGGGATATGTAGACAGCAAAAATGTGGAAAATGGCAGTGTCTCCTCGATTTCTCTGGCATCGGCCTTTTTGAGCGGCATGCTTTTTTCCTAGTAGGATGAGGCACCGACGGAGAAAGGCAGGATTATGTGTGCAGGAAAGGTATGTGCTGAGAAGGTGACAAGGTTGAGACCAGGTTGGGATCTTTAGTCCCAGGAAGGGCCCCTGGCAGGTGTGGGTCAATGTTCTGTGCCCATCCCACTTGGCGTGGGGAGGTTTACACCATACAAAGCAGCAGCGGAATTATTCTTCCCCCAGAGGTTGCATGTGCCCACAAGCGCCACCTGGCCAGGGTCCGCCCCTACCGTATTGCCCATGTCGATCAACAGAAGCTGAGAGCTTCCAGAGAGACTAACTGCTATTCTCTAGCCACGGGGAAGCGGTACAGCCAGAAGCCTCCCCTGTTTCATCTCCAGGTTCCCTCTCAGGCCCCTCATAGTTGTGGTGTGTCTCAGGGGTAGAAAAAAGAGATTTCTTTAAAAGAACACATACAAAGAGGGGCCATAGATGCTGAGGAAGGGCGCCTTGCCTACTGATATCGTAGCGTAAGTGGAAAAGAGGTACCTGCCTGCTGTCCCAGTATGTCGAACGTGTCCACATCAGGGGTTGCCTACTGTGAAGTTATTCCCTGGGTGCCCTCGATTTTGTGGCCAAGGACAGAAGGGGCCGTTGTGTGTCCACGGGTAAAATGGAGGGCTCTGCGGAACCGGCCGGTTAGGCTGGACCTCTCCTATTGGCTCAGAGTTTGTGACCCGTCCCCGTCAGAAGTTCCGGCCAGCCTTGCGGTGGCTGTCTCCATGGTGATTGGGAAGGAAGCCTTAGGCCCCGCACTCAGCCTTCACCTGGCCCACCTGGCCTCTTTACCCTCATCTAGACCGCTGTGTAGATGAAAGAAAGGATGTCGGCCAGTGACCACGTGTCCTCATTTCCTTTGAAGGATTAAGCTCCTTGCCTGGACAGAAGACAGCCAAGGTCAGCCTGAGCCTAGACACCTAGTGACCTGTGACACTGCAGACAGTGATAGATGTTGATGTCCACGCTCAGGTAGCCGCAGGTGGCGGATCGAGAGTGGTCGGAGGTGAAGTGTTAACTAGAGGTGACACACTGACAAGGGCACGGGCCAAAGGTCGGGAAAAATAGCTGAGGTCGTGGAGCTCTAGCGGAGCCAGTCTAGGGCCGAGGCCTCCCTCCTGTACGTGGCAAAGAGGTGATCCGTATGCCGCCATGCGCAGCCTCTGGACTGCTGGGGCCCTGGATGCCCGGATTTCGGCCTTGTCTTCGGAGAAGTGACGCACATGCAGCGTGCCACCGGAGGCTGTGGCCCAGCAGAGGGCAAAATCTTGAAAATGCGGGCTTCAGTTGACTTTGCCTGTGCTCTCCTTTGGCTGAGTGCCATCCTGTGTTTCCTAGCAGGAGAAGGCATTCGTGGAGAGAGGCGGATTCCCTGTGTGCAGGCAAAGTGTGTGCTGAGATGATGAGTCGCTGGAGACCGGGGTGGACTCTTCAGACCCAGGATAGGCCTCTGGCAGGTATGTGTCAATGTTTTCTGCCCTTCGCACTCAGCCAGGTATTTGCATACAATGTTACCAGCGGAATTAGTAGTCTCCGGAGAGGCTGCCACATGTCAGCAAGCTTCACCTGGCCAGGGTCCGCCGGTGATGTAGCTACCCCATCAGTCACTACTCTCTAGACCTTCCAGATAAACTACCAGATCTTGTCTGCCCATGGGCAACCAGTAGAGCCAGAGGCCTTCCCCCTTTGCTCTTTGGTCTCTAGGCACTCTATCAGGCATTCCAAGCTGTGAAGTGACTCCGGGGGAGAAGGAAGAGATTTCAGAGAATGAACACATCCAGAGAGAGACAGAGAGAGGCAAGAGATGCTGAGTGGGGATGCCTTGCGTAGTGATATCCTCAGGAAAGTGGGAAAGAGGTACCTGGCCTGCTCTGCCAATGCCCTGAACCAGTCCGCACCAGGGGCTCCCCTGTGCCTGCGTAGGCTTTCCCAGGGTGTGCTCAAATCCTGTGGCCACTAGGTGTCATAGGTCATAATGGAGGGCCCTGTGTCTTCTGCCTGGCGGGCCAGATCTCTGCCATTGGCTCAGTCTTGTCACCGGGCCCATCATAAGCTCCGCCTACTCTTCCGGTGGTGGGACTGTCTCCATGGTGATGGCAAAGGAGCCTTAGTCCCGCCCACCTGGCCTTGACTTCACCTAGCTGGCCTGCTGACCCTCACTCAGACCTCTGTGTTGATAAAAATTAATGTCGGCCAGTGCCCAGGTGTCAGCATCTGGGATAAAGGATTCCGGACCTTGCCTGGGGCAGAAGGCAGCCTAGGTCAGCTGGTACCTGGAAGTCTAGTGACTCGTGACACTGCTGCCAGTGACAGACAAATGGTGACTCCCACACTCACATACCCCTGGTGGCAGAATGACAGTGATGGGTGGAGAAACATGGCTCCGGAGCACTCGCGCAATGGGGCACCGGCCAAAGGCCAGGGCCAGTAGTGGACGTCGCGAAGCTGAATGGCGAGCCAGTGAAGGGCCCAAGGATTCCTCTTGTATGTGGGAAACATGTCATCCGGGTCCCCACGTCCATAAACCACCGGATTGCTGGGGCCCGGGATGCCAGGATTTCGGCCTTGCCTTCGCAGCCCGGCCACATAGGCAGCCTTCCACCGGAGGCGGGGATATGTAGACAGCAAAAATGTGGAAAATGGCAGTGTCTCCTCGATTTCTCTGGCATCGGCCTTTTTGAGCGGCATGCTTTTTTCCTAGTAGGATGAGGCACCGACGGAGAAAGGCAGGATTATGTGTGCAGGAAAGGTATGTGCTGAGAAGGTGACAAGGTTGAGACCAGGTTGGGATCTTTAGTCCCAGGAAGGGCCCCTGGCAGGTGTGGGTCAATGTTCTGTGCCCATCCCACTTGGCGTGGGGAGGTTTACACCATACAAAGCAGCAGCGGAATTATTCTTCCCCCAGAGGTTGCATGTGCCCACAAGCGCCACCTGGCCAGGGTCCGCCCCTACCGTATTGCCCATGTCGATCAACAGAAGCTGAGAGCTTCCAGAGAGACTAACTGCTATTCTCTAGCCACGGGGAAGCGGTACAGCCAGAAGCCTCCCCTGTTTCATCTCCAGGTTCCCTCTCAGGCCCCTCATAGTTGTGGTGTGTCTCAGGGGTAGAAAAAAGAGATTTCTTTAAAAGAACACATACAAAGAGGGGCCATAGATGCTGAGGAAGGGCGCCTTGCCTACTGATATCGTAGCGTAAGTGGAAAAGAGGTACCTGCCTGCTGTCCCAGTATGTCGAACGTGTCCACATCAGGGGTTGCCTACTGTGAAGTTATTCCCTGGGTGCCCTCGATTTTGTGGCCAAGGACAGAAGGGGCCGTTGTGTGTCCACGGGTAAAATGGAGGGCTCTGCGGAACCGGCCGGTTAGGCTGGACCTCTCCTATTGGCTCAGAGTTTGTGACCCGTCCCCGTCAGAAGTTCCGGCCAGCCTTGCGGTGGCTGTCTCCATGGTGATTGGGAAGGAAGCCTTAGGCCCCGCACTCAGCCTTCACCTGGCCCACCTGGCCTCTTTACCCTCATCTAGACCGCTGTGTAGATGAAAGAAAGGATGTCGGCCAGTGACCACGTGTCCTCATTTCCTTTGAAGGATTAAGCTCCTTGCCTGGACAGAAGACAGCCAAGGTCAGCCTGAGCCTAGACACCTAGTGACCTGTGACACTGCAGACAGTGATAGATGTTGATGTCCACGCTCAGGTAGCCGCAGGTGGCGGATCGAGAGTGGTCGGAGGTGAAGTGTTAACTAGAGGTGACACACTGACAAGGGCACGGGCCAAAGGTCGGGAAAAATAGCTGAGGTCGTGGAGCTCTAGCGGAGCCAGTCTAGGGCCGAGGCCTCCCTCCTGTACGTGGCAAAGAGGTGATCCGTATGCCGCCATGCGCAGCCTCTGGACTGCTGGGGCCCTGGATGCCCGGATTTCGGCCTTGTCTTCGGAGAAGTGACGCACATGCAGCGTGCCACCGGAGGCTGTGGCCCAGCAGAGGGCAAAATCTTGAAAATGCGGGCTTCAGTTGACTTTGCCTGTGCTCTCCTTTGGCTGAGTGACATCCTGTGTTTCCTAGCAGGAGAAGGCATTCGTGGAGAGAGGCGGATTCCCTGTGTGCAGGCAAAGTGTGTGCTGAGATGATGAGTCGCTGGAGACCGGGGTGGACTCTTCAGACCCAGGATAGGCCTCTGGCAGGTATGTGTCAATGTTTTCTGCCCTTCGCACTCAGCCAGGTATTTGCATACAATGTTACCAGCGGAATTAGTAGTCTCCGGAGAGGCTGCCACGTGTCAGCAAGCTTCACCTGGCCAGGGTCCGCCAGTGATGTAGCTACCCCATCAGTCACTACTCTCTAGACCTTCCAGATAAACTACCAGATCTTGTCTGCCCATGGGCAACCAGTAGAGCCAGAGGCCTTCCCCCTTTGCTCTTTGGTCTCTAGGCACTCTATCAGGCACTCCAAGCTGTGAAGTGAATCAGGGGGGAGAAGGAAGAGATTTCAGAGAATGAACACATCCAGAAAGAGACAGAGAGAGGCAAGAGATGCTGAGTGGGGATGCCTTGCGTAGTGATATCCTCAGGAAAGTGGGAAAGAGGTACCTGGCCTGCTCTGCCAATGCCCTGAAGCAGTCCGCACCAGGGGCTCCCCTGTGCCTGCGTAGGCTTTCCCAGGGTGTGCTCAAATCCTGTGGCCACTAGGTGTCATAGGTCATAATGGAGGGCCCTGTGTCATCTGCCTGGCGGGCCAGATCTCTGCCATTGGCTCAGTCTTGTCACCGGGCCCATCATAAGCTCCGCCTACTCTTCCGGTGGTGGGACTGTCTCCATGGTGATGGCAAAGGAGCCTTAGTCCCGCCCACCTGGCCTTGACTTCACCTAGCTGGCCTGCTGACCCTCACTCAGACCTCTGTGTTGATAAAAATTAATGTCGGCCAGTGCCCAGGTGTAAGCATCTGGGATAAAGGATTCCGGACCTTGCCTGGGGCAGAAGGCAGCCTAGGTCAGCTGGTACCTGGAAGTCTAGTGACTCGTGACACTGCTGCCAGTGACAGACAAATGGTGACTCCCACACTCACATATCCCCTGGTGGCAGAATGACAGTGATGGGTGGAGAAACATGGCTCCGGAGCACTCGCGCAATGGGGCACCGGCCAAAGGCCAGGGCCAGTAGTGGACGTCGCGGAGCTGAATGGCGAGCCAGTGAAGGGCCCAACGATTCCTCTTGTATGTGGGAAACATGTCATCCGGGTCCCCACGTCCATAAACCACCGGATTGCTGGGGCCCGGGATGCCAGGATTTCGGCCTTGCCTTCGCAGCCCGGCCACATAGGCAGCCTTCCACCGGAGGCGGGGATATGTAGACAGCAAAAATGTGGAAAATGGCAGTGTCTCCTCGATTTCTCTGGCATCGGCCTTTTTGAGCGGCATGCTTTTTTCCTAGTAGGATGAGGCACCGACGGAGAAAGGCAGGATTATGTGTGCAGGAAAGGTATGTGCTGAGAAGGTGACAAGGTTGAGACCAGGTTGGGATCTTTAGTCCCAGGAAGGGCCCCTGGCAGGTGTGGGTCAATGTTCTGTGCCCATCCCACTTGGCGTGGGGAGGTTTACACCATACAAAGCAGCAGCGGAATTATTCTTCCCCCAGAGGTTGCATGTGCCCACAAGCGCCACCTGGCCAGGGTCCGCCCCTACCGTATTGCCCATGTCGATCAACAGAAGCTGAGAGCTTCCAGAGAGACTAACTGCTATTCTCTAGCCACGGGGAAGCGGTACAGCCAGAAGCCTCCCCTGTTTCATCTCCAGGTTCCCTCTCAGGCCCCTCATAGTTGTGGTGTGTCTCAGGGGTAGAAAAAAGAGATTTCTTTAAAAGAACACATACAAAGAGGGGCCATAGATGCTGAGGAAGGGCGCCTTGCCTACTGATATCGTAGCGTAAGTGGAAAAGAGGTACCTGCCTGCTGTCCCAGTATGTCGAACGTGTCCACATCAGGGGTTGCCTACTGTGAAGTTATTCCCTGGGTGCCCTCGATTTTGTGGCCAAGGACAGAAGGGGCCGTTGTGTGTCCACGGGTAAAATGGAGGGCTCTGCGGAACCGGCCGGTTAGGCTGGACCTCTCCTATTGGCTCAGAGTTTGTGACCCGTCCCCGTCAGAAGTTCCGGCCAGCCTTGCGGTGGCTGTCTCCATGGTGATTGGGAAGGAAGCCTTAGGCCCCGCACTCAGCCTTCACCTGGCCCACCTGGCCTCTTTACCCTCATCTAGACCGCTGTGTAGATGAAAGAAAGGATGTCGGCCAGTGACCACGTGTCCTCATTTCCTTTGAAGGATTAAGCTCCTTGCCTGGACAGAAGACAGCCAAGGTCAGCCTGAGCCTAGACACCTAGTGACCTGTGACACTGCAGACAGTGATAGATGTTGATGTCCACGCTCAGGTAGCCGCAGGTGGCGGATCGAGAGTGGTCGGAGGTGAAGTGTTAACTAGAGGTGACACACTGACAAGGGCACGGGCCAAAGGTCGGGAAAAATAGCTGAGGTCGTGGAGCTCTAGCGGAGCCAGTCTAGGGCCGAGGCCTCCCTCCTGTACGTGGCAAAGAGGTGATCCGTATGCCGCCATGCGCAGCCTCTGGACTGCTGGGGCCCTGGATGCCCGGATTTCGGCCTTGTCTTCGGAGAAGTGAGGCACATGCAGCGTGCCACCGGAGGCTGTGGCCCAGCAGAGGGCAAAATCTTGAAAATGCGGGCTTCAGTTGACTTTGCCTGTGCTCTCCTTTGGCTGAGTGCCATCCTGTGTTTCCTAGCAGGAGAAGGCATTCGTGGAGAGAGGCGGATTCCCTGTGTGCAGGCAAAGTGTGTGCTGAGATGATGAGTCGCTGGAGACCGGGGTGGACTCTTCAGACCCAGGATAGGCCTCTGGCAGGTATGTGTCAATGTTTTCTGCCCTTCGCACTCAGCCAGGTATTTGCATACAATGTTACCAGCGGAATTAGTAGTCTCCGGAGAGGCTGCCACGTGTCAGCAAGCTTCACCTGGCCAGGGTCCGCCGGTGATGTAGCTACCCCATCAGTCACTACTCTCTAGACCTTCCAGATAAACTACCAGATCTTGTCTGCCCATGGGCAACCAGTAGAGCCAGAGGCCTTCCCCCTTTGCTCTTTGGTCTCTAGGCACTCTATCAGGCACTCCAAGCTGTGAAGTGACTCCGGGGGAGAAGGAAGAGATTTCAGAGAATGAACACATCCAGAGAGAGACAGAGAGAGGCAAGAGATGCTGAGTGGGGATGCCTTGCGTAGTGATATCCTCAGGAAAGTGGGAAAGAGGTACCTGGCCTGCTCTGCCAATGCCCTGAACCAGTCCGCACCAGGGGCTCCCCTGTGCCTGCGTAGGCTTTCCCAGGGTGTGCTCAAATCCTGTGGCCACTAGGTGTCATAGGTCATAATGGAGGGCCCTGTGTCATCTGCCTGGCGGGCCAGATCTCTGCCATTGGCTCAGTCTTGTCACCGGGCCCATCATAAGCTCCGCCTACTCTTCCGGTGGTGGGACTGTCTCCATGGTGATGGCAAAGGAGCCTTAGTCCCGCCCACCTGGCCTTGACTTCACCTAGCCGGCCTGCTGACCCTCACTCAGACCTCTGTGTTGATAAAAATTAATGTCGGCCAGTGCCCAGGTGTCAGCATCTGGGATAAAGGATTCCGGACCTTGCCTGGGGCAGAAGGCAGCCTAGGTCAGCTGGTACCTGGAAGTCTAGTGACTCGTGACACTGCTGCCAGTGACAGACAAATGGTGACTCCCACACTCACATATCCCCTGGTGGCAGAATGACAGTGATGGGTGGAGAAACATGGCTCCGGAGCACTCGCGCAATGGGGCACCGGCCAAAGGCCAGGGCCAGTAGTGGACGACGCGGAGCTGAATGGCGAGCCAGTGAAGGGCCCAAGGATTCCTCTTGTATGTGGGAAACATGTCATCCGGGTCCCCACGTCCATAAACCACCGGATTGCTGGGGCCCGGGATGCCAGGATTTCGGCCTTGCCTTCACAGCCCGGCCACATAGGCAGCCTTCCACCGGAGGCGGGGATATGTAGACAGCAAAAATGTGGAAAATGGCAGTGTCTCCTCGATTTCTCTGGCATCGGCCTTTTTGAGCGGCATGCTTTTTTCCTAGTAGGATGAGGCACCGACGGAGAAAGGCAGGATTATGTGTGCAGGAAAGGTATGTGCTGAGAAGGTGACAAGGTTGAGACCAGGTTGGGATCTTTAGTCCCAGGAAGGGCCCCTGGCAGGTGTGGGTCAATGTTCTGTGCCCATCCCACTTGGCGTGGGGAGGTTTACACCATACAAAGCAGCAGCGGAATTATTCTTCCCCCAGAGGTTGCATGTGCCCACAAGCGCCACCTGGCCAGGGTCCGCCCCTACCGTATTGCCCATGTCGATCAACAGAAGCTGAGAGCTTCCAGAGAGACTAACTGCTATTCTCTAGCCACGGGGAAGCGGTACAGCCAGAAGCCTCCCCTGTTTCATCTCCAGGTTCCCTCTCAGGCCCCTCATAGTTGTGGTGTGTCTCAGGGGTAGAAAAAAGAGATTTCTTTAAAAGAACACATACAAAGAGGGGCCATAGATGCTGAGGAAGGGCGCCTTGCCTACTGATATCGCAGCGTAAGTGGAAAAGAGGTACCTGCCTGCTGTCCCAGTATGTCGAACGTGTCCACATCAGGGGTTGCCTACTGTGAAGTTATTCCCTGGGTGCCCTCGATTTTGTGGCCAAGGACAGAAGGGGCCGTTGTGTGTCCACGGGTAAAATGGAGGGCTCTGCGGAACCGGCCGGTTAGGCTGGACCTCTCCTATTGGCTCAGAGTTTGTGACCCGTCCCCGTCAGAAGTTCCGGCCAGCCTTGCGGTGGCTGTCTCCATGGTGATTGGGAAGGAAGCCTTAGGCCCCGCACTCAGCCTTCACCTGGCCCACCTGGCCTCTTTACCCTCATCTAGACCGCTGTGTAGATGAAAGAAAGGATGTCGGCCAGTGACCACGTGTCCTCATTTCCTTTGAAGGATTAAGCTCCTTGCCTGGGCAGAAGACAGCCAAGGTCAGCCTGAGCCTAGACACCTAGTGACCTGTGACACTGCAGACAGTGATAGATGTTGATGTCCACGCTCAGGTAGCCGCAGGTGGCGGATCGAGAGTGGTCGGAGGTGAAGTGTTAACTAGAGGTGACACACTGACAAGGGCACGGGCCAAAGGTCGGGAAAAATAGCTGAGGTCGTGGAGCTGTAGCGGAGCCAGTCTAGGGCCGAGGCCTCCCTCCTGTACGTGGCAAAGAGGTGATCCGTATGCCGCCATGCGCAGCCTCTGGACTGCTGGGGCCCTGGATGCCCGGATTTCGGCCTTGTCTTCGGAGAAGTGAGGCACATGCAGCGTGCCACCGGAGGCTGTGGCCCAGCAGAGGGCAAAATCTTGAAAATGCGGGCTTCAGTTGACTTTGCCTGTGCTCTCCTTTGGCTGAGTGCCATCCTGTGTTTCCTAGCAGGAGAAGGCATTCGTGGAGAGAGGCGGATTCCCTGTGTGCAGGCAAAGTGTGTGCTGAGATGATGAGTCGCTGGAGACCGGGGTGGACTCTTCAGACCCAGGATAGGCCTCTGGCAGGTATGTGTCAATGTTTTCTGCCCTTCGCACTCAGCCAGGTATTTGCATACAATGTTACCAGCGGAATTAGTAGTCTCCGGAGAGGCTGCCACATGTCAGCAAGCTTCACCTGGCCAGGGTCCGCCGGTGATGTAGCTACCCCATCAGTCACTACTCTCTAGACCTTCCAGATAAACTACCAGATCTTGTCTGCCCATGGGCAACCAGTAGAGCCAGAGGCCTTCCCCCTTTGCTCTTTGGTCTCTAGGCACTCTATCAGGCACTCCAAGCTGTGAAGTGACTCAGGGGGGAGAAGGAAGAGATTTCAGAGAATGAACACATCCAGAGAGAGACAGAGAGAGGCAAGAGATGCTGAGTGGGGATGCCTTGCGTAGTGATATCCTCAGGAAAGTGGGAAAGAGGTACCTGGCCTGCTCTGCCAATGACCTGAACCAGTCCGCACCAGGGGCTCCCCTGTGCCTGCGTAGGCTTTCCCAGGGTGTGCTCAAATCCTGTGGCCACTAGGTGTCATAGGTCATAATGGAGGGCCCTGTGTCATCTGCCTGGCGGGCCAGATCTCTGCCATTGGCTCAGTCTTGTCACCGGGCCCATCATAAGCTCCGCCTACTCTTCCGGTGGTGGGACTGTCTCCATGGTGATGGCAAAGGAGCCTTAGTCCCGCCCACCTGGCCTTGACTTCTCCTAGCCGGCCTGCTGACCCTCACTCAGACCTCTGTGTTGATAAAAATTAATGTCGGCCAGTGCCCAGGTGTCAGCATCTGGGATAAAGGATTCCGGACCTTGCCTGGGGCAGAAGGCAGCCTAGGTCAGCTGGTACCTGGAAGTCTAGTGACTCGTGACACTGCTGCCAGTGACAGACAAATGGTGACTCCCACACTCACATATCCCCTGGTGGCAGAATGACAGTGATGGGTGGAGAAACATGGCTCCGGAGCACTCGCGCAATGGGGCACCGGCCAAAGGCCAGGGCCAGTAGTGGACGTCGCGGAGCTGAATGGCGAGGCAGTGAAGGGCCCAAGGATTCCTCTTGTATGTGGGAAACATGTCATCCGGGTCCCCACGTCCATAAACCACCGGATTGCTGGGGCCCGGGATGCCAGGATTTGGGCCTTGCCTTCGCAGCCCGGCCACATAGGCAGCCTTCCACCGGAGGCGGGGATATGTAGACAGCAAAAATGTGGAAAATGGCAGTGTCTCCTCGATTTCTCTGGCATCGGCCTTTTTGAGCGGCATGCTTTTTTCCTAGTAGGATGAGGCACCGACGGAGAAAGGCAGGATTATGTGTGCAGGAAAGGTATGTGCTGAGAAGGTGACAAGGTTGAGACCAGGTTGGGATCTTTAGTCCCAGGAAGGGCCCCTGGCAGGTGTGGGTCAATGTTCTGTGCCCATCCCACTTGGCGTGGGGAGGTTTACACCATACAAAGCAGCAGCGGAATTATTCTTCCCCCAGAGGTTGCATGTGCCCACAAGCGCCACCTGGCCAGGGTCCGCCCCTACCGTATTGCCCATGTCGATCAACAGAAGCTGAGAGCTTCCAGAGAGACTAACTGCTATTCTCTAGCCACGGGGAAGCGGTACAGCCAGAAGCCTCCCCTGTTTCATCTCCAGGTTCCCTCTCAGGCCCCTCATAGTTGTGGTGTGTCTCAGGGGTAGAAAAAAGAGATTTCTTTAAAAGAACACATACAAAGAGGGGCCATAGATGCTGAGGAAGGGCGCCTTGCCTACTGATATCGCAGCGTAAGTGGAAAAGAGGTACCTGCCTGCTGTCCCAGTATGTCGAACGTGTCCACATCAGGGGTTGCCTACTGTGAAGTTATTCCCTGGGTGCCCTCGATTTTGTGGCCAAGGACAGAAGGGGCCGTTGTGTGTCCACGGGTAAAATGGAGGGCTCTGCGGAACCGGCCGGTTAGGCTGGACCTCTCCTATTGGCTCAGAGGTTGTGACCCGTCCCCGTCAGAAGTTCCGGCCAGCCTTGCGGTGGCTGTCTCCATGGTGATTGGGAAGGAAGCCTTAGGCCCCGCACTCAGCCTTCACCTGGCCCACCTGGCCTCTTTACCCTCATCTAGACCGCTGTGTAGATGAAAGAAAGGATGTCGGCCAGTGACCACGTGTCCTCATTTCCTTTGAAGGATTAAGCTCCTTGCCTGGGCAGAAGACAGCCAAGGTCAGCCTGAGCCTAGACACCTAGTGACCTGTGACACTGCAGACAGTGATAGATGTTGATGTCCACGCTCAGGTAGCCGCAGGTGGCGGATCGAGAGTGGTCGGAGGTGAAGTGTTAACTAGAGGTGACACACTGACAAGGGCACGGGCCAAAGGTCGGGAAAAATAGCTGAGGTCGTGGAGCTCTAGCGGAGCCAGTCTAGGGCCGAGGCCTCCCTCCTGTACGTGGCAAAGAGGTGATCCGTATGCCGCCATGCGCAGCCTCTGGACTGCTGGGGCCCTGGATGCCCGGATTTCGGCCTTGTCTTCGGAGAAGTGACGCACATGCAGCGTGCCACCGGAGGCTGTGGCCCAGCAGAGGGCAAAATCTTGAAAATGCGGGCTTCAGTTGACTTGGCCTGTGCTCTCCTTTGGCTGAGTGCCATCCTGTGTTTCCTAGCAGGAGAAGGCATTCGTGGAGAGAGGCGGATTCCCTGTGTGCAGGCAAAGTGTGTGCTGAGATGATGAGTCGCTGGAGACCGGGGTGGACTCTTCAGACCCAGGATAGGCCTCTGGCAGGTATGTGTCAATGTTTTCTGCCCTTCGCACTCAGCCAGGTATTTGCATACAATGTTACCAGCGGAATTAGTAGTCTCCGGAGAGGCTGCCACATGTCAGCAAGCTTCACCTGGCCAGGGTCCGCCGGTGATGTAGCTACCCCATCAGTCACTACTCTCTAGACCTTCCAGATAAACTACCAGATCTTGTCTGCCCATGGGCAACCAGTAGAGCCAGAGGCCTTCCCCCTTTGCTCTTTGGTCTCTAGGCACTCTATCAGGCACTCCAAGCTGTGAAGTGACTCAGGGGGGAGAAGGAAGAGATTTCAGAGAATGAACACATCCAGAGAGAGACAGAGAGAGGCAAGAGATGCTGAGTGGGGATGCCTTGCGTAGTGATATCCTCAGGAAAGTGGGAAAGAGGTACCTGGCCTGCTCTGCCAATGCCCTGAAGCAGTCCGCACCAGGGGCTCCCCTGTGCCTGCGTAGGCTTTCCCAGGGTGTGCTCAAATCCTGTGGCCACTAGGTGTCATAGGTCATAATGGAGGGCCCTGTGTCATCTGCCTGGCAGGCCAGATCTCTGCCATTGGCTCAGTCTTGTCACCGGGCCCATCATAAGCTCCGCCTACTCTTCCGGTGGTGGGACTGTCTCCATGGTGATGGCAAAGGAGCCTTAGTCCCGCCCACCTGGCCTTGACTTCACCTAGCTGGCCTGCTGACCCTCACTCAGACCTCTGTGTTGATAAAAATTAATGTCGGCCAGTGCCCAGGTGTCAGCATCTGGGATAAAGGATTCCGGACCTTGCCTGGGGCAGAAGGCAGCCTAGGTCAGCTGGTACCTGGAAGTCTAGTGACTCGTGACACTGCTGCCAGTGACAGACAAATGGTGACTCCCACACTCACATATCCCCTGGTGGCAGAATGACAGTGATGGGTGGAGAAACATGGCTCCGGAGCACTCGCGCAATGGGGCACCGGCCAAAGGCCAGGGCCAGTAGTGGACGTCGCGGAGCTGAATGGCGAGCCAGTGAAGGGCCCAAGGATTCCTCTTGTATGTGGGAAACATGTCATCCGGGTCCCCACGTCCATAAACCACCGGATTGCTGGGGCCCAGGATGCCAGGATTTGGGCCTTGCCTTCGCAGCCCGTCCACATAGGCAGCCTTCCACCGGAGGCGGGGATATGTAGACAGCAAAAATGTGGAAAATGGCAGTGTCTCCTCGATTTCTCTGGCATCGGCCTTTTTGAGCGGCATGCTTTTTTCCTAGTAGGATGAGGCACCGACGGAGAAAGGCAGGATTATGTGTGCAGGAAAGGTATGTGCTGAGAAGGTGACAAGGTTGAGACCAGGTTGGGATCTTTAGTCCCAGGAAGGGCCCCTGGCAGGTGTGGGTCAATGTTCTGTGCCCATCCCACTTGGCGTGGGGAGGTTTACACCATACAAAGCAGCAGCGGAATTATTCTTCCCCCAGAGGTTGCATGTGCCCACAAGCGCCACCTGGCCAGGGTCCGCCCCTACCGTATTGCCCATGTCGATCAACAGAAGCTGAGAGCTTCCAGAGAGACTAACTGCTATTCTCTAGCCACGGGGAAGCGGTACAGCCAGAAGCCTCCCCTGTTTCATCTCCAGGTTCCCTCTCAGGCCCCTCATAGTTGTGGTGTGTCTCAGGGGTAGAAAAAAGAGATTTCTTTAAAAGAACACATACAAAGAGGGGCCATAGATGCTGAGGAAGGGCGCCTTGCCTACTGATATCGCAGCGTAAGTGGAAAAGAGGTACCTGCCTGCTGTCCCAGTATGTCGAACGTGTCCACATCAGGGGTTGCCTACTGTGAAGTTATTCCCTGGGTGCCCTCGATTTTGTGGCCAAGGACAGAAGGGGCCGTTGTGTGTCCACGGGTAAAATGGAGGGCTCTGCGGAACCGGCCGGTTAGGCTGGACCTCTCCTATTGGCTCAGAGTTTGTGACCCGTCCCCGTCAGAAGTTCCGGCCAGCCTTGCGGTGGCTGTCTCCATGGTGATTGGGAAGGAAGCCTTAGGCCCCGCACTCAGCCTTCACCTGGCCCACCTGGCCTCTTTACCCTCATCTAGACCGCTGTGTAGATGAAAGAAAGGATGTCGGCCAGTGACCACGTGTCCTCATTTCCTTTGAAGGATTAAGCTCCTTGCCTGGGCAGAAGACAGCCAAGGTCAGCCTGAGCCTAGACACCTAGTGACCTGTGACACTGCAGACAGTGATAGATGTTGATGTCCACGCTCAGGTAGCCGCAGGTGGCGGATCGAGAGTGGTCGGAGGTGAAGTGTTAACTAGAGGTGACACACTGACAAGGGCACGGGCCAAAGGTCGGGAAAAATAGCTGAGGTCGTGCAGCTCTAGCGGAGCCAGTCTAGGGCCGAGGCCTCCCTCCTGTACGTGGCAAAGAGGTGATCCGTAGGCCGCCATGCGCAGCCTCTGGACTGCTGGGGCCCTGGATGCCCGGATTTCGGCCTTGTCTTCGGAGAAGTGACGCACATGCAGCGTGCCACCGGAGGCTGTGGCCCAGCAGAGGGCAAAATCTTGAAAATGCGGGCTTCAGTTGACTTGGCCTGTGCTCTCCTTTGGCTGAGTGCCATCCTGTGTTTCCTAGCAGGAGAAGGCATTCGTGGAGAGAGGCGGATTCCCTGTGTGCAGGCAAAGTGTGTGCTGAGATGATGAGTCGCTGGAGACCGGGGTGGACTCTTCAGACCCAGGATAGGCCTCTGGCAGGTATGTGTCAATGTTTTCTGCCCTTCGCACTCAGCCAGGTATTTGCATACAATGTTACCAGCGGAATTAGTAGTCTCCGGAGAGGCTGCCACATGTCAGCAAGCTTCACCTGGCCAGGGTCCGCCGGTGATGTAGCTACCCCATCAGTCACTACTCTCTAGACCTTCCAGATAAACTACCAGATCTTGTCTGCCCATGGGCAACCAGTAGAGCCAGAGGCCTTCCCCCTTTGCTCTTTGGTCTCTAGGCACTCTATCAGGCACTCCAAGCTGTGAAGTGACTCAGGGGGGAGAAGGAAGAGATTTCAGAGAATGAACACATCCAGAGAGAGACAGAGAGAGGCAAGAGATGCTGAGTGGGGATGCCTTGCGTAGTGATATCCTCAGGAAAGTGGGAAAGAGGTACCTGGCCTGCTCTGCCAATGCCCTGAACCAGTCCGCACCAGGGGCTCCCCTGTGCCTGCGTAGGCTTTCCCAGGGTGTGCTCAAATCCTGTGGCCACTAGGTGTCATAGGTCATAATGGAGGGCCCTGTGTCATCTGCCTGGCGGGCCAGATCTCTGCCATTGGCTCAGTCTTGTCACCGGGCCCATCATAAGCTCCGCCTACTCTTCCGGTGGTGGGACTGTCTCCATGGTGATGGCAAAGGAGCCTTAGTCCCGCCCACCTGGCCTTGACTTCACCTAGCTGGCCTGCTGACCCTCACTCAGACCTCTGTGTTGATAAAAATTAATGTCGGCCAGTGCCCAGGTGTCAGCATCTGGGATAAAGGATTCCGGACCTTGCCTGGGGCAGAAGGCAGCCTAGGTCAGCTGGTACCTGGAAGTCTAGTGACTCGTGACACTGCTGCCAGTGACAGACAAATGGTGACTCCCACACTCACATATCCCCTGGTGGCAGAATGACAGTGATGGGTGGAGAAACATGGCTCCGGAGCACTCGCGCAATGGGGCACCGGCCAAAGGCCAGGGCCAGTAGTGGACGTCGCGGAGCTGAATGGCGAGCCAGTGAAGGGCCCAACGATTCCTCTTGTATGTGGGAAACATGTCATCCGGGTCCCCACGTCCATAAACCACCGGATTGCTGGGGCCCGGGATGCCAGGATTTGGGCCTTGCCTTCGCAGCCCGGCCACATAGGCAGCCTTCCACCGGAGGCGGGGATATGTAGACAGCAAAAATGTGGAAAATGGCAGTGTCTCCTCGATTTCTCTGGCATCGGCCTTTTTGAGCGGCATGCTTTTTTCCTAGTAGGATGAGGCACCGACGGAGAAAGGCAGGATTATGTGTGCAGGAAAGGTATGTGCTGAGAAGGTGACAAGGTTGAGACCAGGTTGGGATCTTTAGTCCCAGGAAGGGCCCCTGGCAGGTGTGGGTCAATGTTCTGTGCCCATCCCACTTGGCGTGGGGAGGTTTACACCATACAAAGCAGCAGCGGAATTATTCTTCCCCCAGAGGTTGCATGTGCCCACAAGCGCCACCTGGCCAGGGTCCGCCCCTACCGTATTGCCCATGTCGATCAACAGAAGCTGAGAGCTTCCAGAGAGACTAACTGCTATTCTCTAGCCACGGGGAAGCGGTACAGCCAGAAGCCTCCCCTGTTTCATCTCCAGGTTCCCTCTCAGGCCCCTCATAGTTGTGGTGTGTCTCAGGGGTAGAAAAAAGAGATTTCTTTAAAAGAACACATACAAAGAGGGGCCATAGATGCTGAGGAAGGGCGCCTTGCCTACTGATATCGTAGCATAAGTGGAAAAGAGGTACCTGCCTGCTGTCCCAGTATGTCGAACGTGTCCACATCAGGGGTTGCCTACTGTGAAGTTATTCCCTGGGTGCCCTCGATTTTGTGGCCAAGGACAGAAGGGGCCGTTGTGTGTCCACGGGTAAAATGGAGGGCTCTGCGGAACCGGCCGGTTAGGCTGGACCTCTCCTATTGGCTCAGAGTTTGTGACCCGTCCCCGTCAGAAGTTCCGGCCAGCCTTGCGGTGGCTGTCTCCATGGTGATTGGGAAGGAAGCCTTAGGCCTTGCACTCAGCCTTCACCTGGCCGACCTGGCCTCTTTACCCTCATCTAGACCGCTGTGTAGATGAAAGAAAGGATGTCGGCCAGTGACCACGTGTCCTCATTTCCTTTGAAGGATTAAGCTCCTTGCCTGGGCAGAAGACAGCCAAGGTCAGCCTGAGCCTAGACACCTAGTGACCTGTGACACTGCAGACAGTGATAGATGTTGATGTCCACGCTCAGGTAGCCGCAGGTGGCGGATCGAGAGTGGTCGGAGGTGAAGTGTTAACTAGAGGTGACACACTGACAAGGGCACGGGCCAAAGGTCGGGAAAAATAGCTGAGGTCGTGGAGCTCTAGCGGAGCCAGTCTAGGGCCGAGGCCTCCCTCCTGTACGTGGCAAAGAGGTGATCCGTATGCCGCCATGCGCAGCCTCTGGACTGCTGGGGCCCTGGATGCCCGGATTTCGGCCTTGTCTTCGGAGAAGTGAGGCACATGCAGCGTGCCACCGGAGGCTGTGACCCAGCAGAGGGCAAAATCTTGAAAATGCGGGCTTCAGTTGACTTTGCCTGTGCTCTCCTTTGGCTGAGTGCCATCCTGTGTTTCCTAGCAGGAGAAGGCATTCGTGGAGAGAGGCGGATTCCCTGTGTGCAGGCAAAGTGTGTGCTGAGATGATGAGTCGCTGGAGACCGGGGTGGACTCTTCAGACCCAGGATAGGCCTCTGGCAGGTATGTGTCAATGTTTTCTGCCCTTCGCACTCAGCCAGGTATTTGCATACAATGTTACCAGCGGAATTAGTAGTCTCCGGAGAGGCTGCCACGTGTCAGCAAGCTTCACCTGGCCAGGGTCCGCCGGTGATGTAGCTACCCCATCAGTCACTACTCTCTAGACCTTCCAGATAAACTACCAGATCTTGTCTGCCCATGGGCAACCAGTAGAGTCAGGGGCCTTCCCCCTTTGCTCTTTGGTCTCTAGGCACTCTATCAGGCATTCCAAGCTGTGAAGTGACTCCGGGGGAGAAGGAAGAGATTTCAGAGAATGAACACATCCAGAGAGAGACAGAGAGAGGCAAGAGATGCTGAGTGGGGATGCCTTGCGTAGTGATATCCTCAGGAAAGTGGGAAAGAGGTACCTGGCCTGCTCTGCCAATGCCCTGAACCAGTCCGCACCAGGGGCTCCCCTGTGCCTGCGTAGGCTTTCCCAGGGTGTGCTCAAATCCTGTGGCCACTAGGTGTCATAGGTCATAATGGAGGGCCCTGTGTCATCTGCCTGGCGGGCCAGATCTCTGCCATTGGCTCAGTCTTGTCACCGGGCCCATCATAAGCTCCGCCTACTCTTCCGGTGGTGGGACTGTCTCCATGGTGATGGCAAGGAGCCTTAGTCCCGCCCACCTGGCCTTGACTTCACCTAGCTGGCCTGCTGACCCTCACTCAGACCTCTGTGTTGATAAAAATTAATGTCGGCCAGTGCCCAGGTGTCAGCATCTGGGATAAAGGATTCCGGACCTTGCCTGGGGCAGAAGGCAGCCTAGGTCAGCTGGTACCTGGAAGTCTAGTGACTCGTGACACTGCTGCCAGTGACAGACAAATGGTGACTCCCACACTCACATATCCCCTGGTGGCAGAATGACAGTGATGGGTGGAGAAACATGGCTCCGGAGCACTCGCGCAATGGGGCACCGGCCAAAGGCCAGGGCCTGTAGTGGACGTCGCGGAGCTGAATGGCGAGCCAGTGAAGGGCCCAAGGATTCCTCTTGTATGTGGGAAACATGTCATCCGGGTCCCCACGTCCATAAACCACCGGATTGCTGGGGCCCGGGATGCCAGGATTTCGGCCTTGCCTTCGCAGCCCGGCCACATAGGCAGGCTTCCACCGGAGGCGGGGATATGTAGACAGCAAAAATGTGGAAAATGGCAGTGTCTCCTCGATTTCTCTGGCATCGGCCTTTTTGAGCGGCATGCTTTTTTCCTAGTAGGATGAGGCACCGACGGAGAAAGGCAGGATTATGTGTGCAGGAAAGGTATGTGCTGAGAAGGTGACAAGGTTGAGACCAGGTTGGGATCTTTAGTCCCAGGAAGGGCCCCTGGCAGGTGTGGGTCAATGTTCTGTGCCCATCCCACTTGGCGTGGGGAGGTTTACACCATACAAAGCAGCAGCGGAATTATTCTTCCCCCAGAGGTTGCATGTGCCCACAAGCGCCACCTGGCCAGGGTCCGCCCCTACCGTATTGCCCATGTCGATCAACAGAAGCTGAGAGCTTCCAGAGAGACTAACTGCTATTCTCTAGCCACGGGGAAGCGGTACAGCCAGAAGCCTCCCCTGTTTCATCTCCAGGTTCCCTCTCAGGCCCCTCATAGTTGTGGTGTGTCTCAGGGGTAGAAAAAAGAGATTTCTTTAAAAGAACACATACAAAGAGGGGCCATAGATGCTGAGGAAGGGCGCCTTGCCTACTGATATCGTAGCGTAAGTGGAAAAGAGGTACCTGCCTGCTGTCCCAGTATGTCGAACGTGTCCACATCAGGGGTTGCCTACTGTGAAGTTATTCCCTGGGTGCCCTCGATTTTGTGGCCAAGGACAGAAGGGGCCGTTGTGTGTCCACGGGTAAAATGGAGGGCTCTGCGGAACCGGCCGGTTAGGCTGGACCTCTCCTATTGGCTCAGAGTTTGTGACCCGTCCCCGTCAGAAGTTCCGGCCAGCCTTGCGGTGGCTGTCTCCATGGTGATTGGGAAGGAAGCCTTAGGCCCCGCACTCAGCCTTCACCTGGCCCACCTGGCCTCTTTACCCTCATCTAGACCGCTGTGTAGATGAAAGAAAGGATGTCGGCCAGTGACCACGTGTCCTCATTTCCTTTGAAGGATTAAGCTCCTTGCCTGGGCAGAAGACAGCCAAGGTCAGCCTGAGCCTAGACACCTAGTGACCTGTGACACTGCAGACAGTGATAGATGTTGATGTCCACGCTCAGGTAGCCGCAGGTGGCGGATCGAGAGTGGTCGGAGGTGAAGTGTTAACTAGAGGTGACACACTGACAAGGGCACGGGCCAAAGGTCGGGAAAAATAGCTGAGGTCGTGGAGCTGTAGCGGAGCCAGTCTAGGGCCGAGGCCTCCCTCCTGTACGTGGCAAAGAGGTGATCCGTATGCCGCCATGCGCAGCCTCTGGACTGCTGGGGCCCTGGATGCCCGGATTTCGGCCTTGTCTTCGGAGAAGTGACGCACATGCAGCGTGCCACCGGAGGCTGTGGCCCAGCAGAGGGCAAAATCTTGAAAATGCGGGCTTCAGTTGACTTTGCCTGTGCTCTCCTTTGGCTGAGTGCCATCCTGTGTTTCCTAGCAGGAGAAGGCATTCGTGGAGAGAGGCGGATTCCCTGTGTGCAGGCAAAGTGTGTGCTGAGATGATGAGTCGCTGGAGACCGGGGTGGACTCTTCAGACCCAGGATAGGCCTCTGGCAGGTATGTGTCACTGTTTTCTGCCCTTCGCACTCAGCCAGGTATTTGCATACAATGTTACCAGCGGAATTAGTAGTCTCCGGAGAGGCTGCCACATGTCAGCAAGCTTCACCTGGCCAGGGTCCGCCGGTGATGTAGCTACCCCATCAGTCACTACTCTCTAGACCTTCCAGATAAACGACCAGATCTTGTCTGCCCATGGGCAACCAGTAGAGCCAGAGGCCTTCCCCCTTTGCTCTTTGTTCTCTAGGCACTCTATCAGGCACTCCAAGCTGTGAAGTGACTCCGGGGGAGAAGGAAGAGATTTCAGAGAATGAACACATCCAGAGAGAGACAGAGAGAGGCAAGAGATGCTGAGTGGGGATGCCTTGCGTAGTGATATCCTCAGGAAAGTGGGAAAGAGGTACCTGGCCTGCTCTGCCAATGCCCTGAAGCAGTCCGCACCAGGGGCTCCCCTGTGCCTGCGTAGGCTTTCCCAGGGTGTGCTCAAATCCTGTGGCCACTAGGTGTCATAGGTCATAATGGAGGGCCCTGTGTCATCTGCCTGGCGGGCCAGATCTCTGCCATTGGCTCAGTCTTGTCACCGGGCCCATCATAAGCTCCGCCTACTCTTCCGGTGGTGGGACTGTCTCCATGGTGATGGCAAAGGAGCCTTAGTCCCGCCCACCTGGCCTTGACTTCACCTAGCTGGCCTGCTGACCCTCACTCAGACCTCTGTGTTGATAAAAATTAATGTCGGCCAGTGCCCAGGTGTCAGCATCTGGGATAAAGGATTCCGGACCTTGCCTGGGGCAGAAGGCAGCCTAGGTCAGCTGGTACCTGGAAGTCTAGTGACTCGTGACACTGCTGCCAGTGACAGACAAATGGTGACTCCCACACTCACATATCCCCTGGTGGCAGAATGACAGTGATGGGTGGAGAAACATGGCTCCGGAGCACTCGCGCAATGGGGCACCGGCCAAAGGCCAGGGCCAGTAGTGGACGTCGCGGAGCTGAATGGCGAGCCAGTGAAGGGCCCAAGGATTCCTCTTGTATGTGGGAAACATGTCATCCGGGTCCCCACGTCCATAAACCACCGGATTGCTGGGGCCCAGGATGCCAGGATTTCGGCCTTGCCTTCGCAGCCCGTCCACATAGGCAGCCTTCCACCGGAGGCGGGGATATGTAGACAGCAAAAATGTGGAAAATGGCAGTGTCTCCTCGATTTCTCTGGCATCGGCCTTTTTGAGCGGCATGCTTTTTTCCTAGTAGGATGAGGCACCGACGGAGAAAGGCAGGATTATGTGTGCAGGAAAGGTATGTGCTGAGAAGGTGACAAGGTTGAGACCAGGTTGGGATCTTTAGTCCCAGGAAGGGCCCCTGGCAGGTGTGGGTCAATGTTCTGTGCCCATCCCACTTGGCGTGGGGAGGTTTACACCATACAAAGCAGCAGCGGAATTATTCTTCCCCCAGAGGTTGCATGTGCCCACAAGCGCCACCTGGCCAGGGTCCGCCCCTACCGTATTGCCCATGTCGATCAACAGAAGCTGAGAGCTTCCAGAGAGACTAACTGCTATTCTCTAGCCACGGGGAAGCGGTACAGCCAGAAGCCTCCCCTGTTTCATCTCCAGGTTCCCTCTCAGGCCCCTCATAGTTGTGGTGTGTCTCAGGGGTAGAAAAAAGAGATTTCTTTAAAAGAACACATACAAAGAGGGGCCATAGATGCTGAGGAAGGGCGCCTTGCCTACTGATATCGTGGCGTAAGTGGAAAAGAGGTACCTGCCTGCTGTCCCAGTATGTCGAACGTGTCCACATCAGGGGTTGCCTACTGTGAAGTTATTCCCTGGGTGCCCTCGATTTTGTGGCCAAGGACAGAAGGGGCCGTTGTGTGTCCACGGGTAAAATGGAGGGCTCTGCGGAACCGGCCGGTTAGGCTGGACCTCTCCTATTGGCTCAGAGTTTGTGACCCGTCCCCGTCAGAAGTTCCGGCCAGCCTTGCGGTGGCTGTCTCCATGGTGATTGGGAAGGAAGCCTTAGGCCCCGCACTCAGCCTTCACCTGGCCCACCTGGCCTCTTTACCCTCATCTAGACCGCTGTGTAGATGAAAGAAAGGATGTCGGCCAGTGACCACGTGTCCTCATTTCCTTTGAAGGATTAAGCTCCTTGCCTGGGCAGAAGACAGCCAAGGTCAGCCTGAGCCTAGACACCTAGTGACCTGTGACACTGCAGACAGTGATAGATGTTGATGTCCACGCTCAGGTAGCCGCAGGTGGCGGATCGAGAGTGGTCGGAGGTGAAGTGTTAACTAGAGGTGACACACTGACAAGGGCACGGGCCAAAGGTCGGGAAAAATAGCTGAGGTCGTGGAGCTCTAGCGGAGCCAGTCTAGGGCCGAGGCCTCCCTCCTGTACGTGGCAAAGAGGTGATCCGTATGCCGCCATGCGCAGCCTCTGGACTGCTGGGGCCCTGGATGCCCGGATTTCGGCCTTGTCTTCGGAGAAGTGACGCACATGCAGCGTGCCACCGGAGGCTGTGGCCCAGCAGAGGGCAAAATCTTGAAAATGCGGGCTTCAGTTGACTTTGCCTGTGCTCTCCTTTGGCTGAGTGCCATCCTGTGTTTCCTAGCAGGAGAAGGCATTCGTGGAGAGAGGCGGATTCCCTGTGTGCAGGCAAAGTGTGTGCTGAGATGATGAGTCGCTGGAGACCGGGGTGGACTCTTCAGACCCAGGATAGGCCTCTGGCAGGTATGTGTCACTGTTTTCTGCCCTTCGCACTCAGCCAGGTATTTGCATACAATGTTACCAGCGGAATTAGTAGTCTCCGGAGAGGCTGCCACATGTCAGCAAGCTTCACCTGGCCAGGGTCCGCCGGTGATGTAGCTACCCCATCAGTCACTACTCTCTAGACCTTCCAGATAAACTACCAGATCTTGTCTGCCCATGGGCAACCAGTAGAGCCAGAGGCCTTCCCCCTTTGCTCTTTGGTCTCTAGGCACTCTATCAGGCACTCCAAGCTGTGAAGTGACTCCGGGGGAGAAGGAAGAGATTTCAGAGAATGAACACATCCAGAGAGAGACAGAGAGAGGCAAGAGATGCTGAGTGGGGATGCCTTGCGTAGTGATATCCTCAGGAAAGTGGGAAAGAGGTACCTGGCCTGCTCTGCCAATGCCCTGAACCAGTCCGCACCAGGGGCTCCCCTGTGCCTGCGTAGGCTTTCCCAGGGTGTGCTCAAATCCTGTGGCCACTAGGTGTCATAGGTCATAATGGAGGGCCCTGTGTCATCTGCCTGGCGGGCCAGATCTCTGCCATTGGCTCAGTCTTGTCACCGGGCCCATCATAAGCTCCGCCTACTCTTCCGGTGGTGGGACTGTCTCCATGGTGATGGCAAAGGAGCCTTAGTCCCGCCCACCTGGCCTTGACTTCACCTAGCTGGCCTGCTGACCCTCACTCAGACCTCTGTGTTGATAAAAATTAATGTCGGCCAGTGCCCAGGTGTCAGCATCTGGGATAAAGGATTCCGGACCTTGCCTGGGGCAGAAGGCAGCCTAGGTCAGCTGGTACCTGGAAGTCTAGTGACTCGTGACACTGCTGCCAGTGACAGACAAATGGTGACTCCCACACTCACATATCCCCTGGTGGCAGAATGACAGTGATGGGTGGAGAAACATGGCTCCGGAGCACTCGCGCAATGGGGCACCGGCCAAAGGCCAGGGCCAGTAGTGGACGTCGCGGAGCTGAATGGCGAGCCAGTGAAGGGCCCAAGGATTCCTCTTGTATGTGGGAAACATGTCATCCGGGTCCCCACGTCCATAAACCACCGGATTGCTGGGGCCCAGGATGCCAGGATTTCGGCCTTGCCTTCGCAGCCCGGCCACATAGGCAGCCTTCCACCGGAGGCGGGGATATGTAGACAGCAAAAATGTGGAAAATGGCAGTGTCTCCTCGATTTCTCTGGCATCGGCCTTTTTGAGCGGCATGCTTTTTTCCTAGTAGGATGAGGCACCGACGGAGAAAGGCAGGATTATGTGTGCAGGAAAGGTATGTGCTGAGAAGGTGACAAGGTTGAGACCAGGTTGGGATCTTTAGTCCCAGGAAGGGCCCCTGGCAGGTGTGGGTCAATGTTCTGTGCCCATCCCACTTGGCGTGGGGAGGTTTACACCATACAAAGCAGCAGCGGAATTATTCTTCCCCCAGAGGTTGCATGTGCCCACAAGCGCCACCTGGCCAGGGTCCGCCCCTACCGTATTGCCCATGTCGATCAACAGAAGCTGAGAGCTTCCAGAGAGACTAACTGCTATTCTCTAGCCACGGGGAAGCGGTACAGCCAGAAGCCTCCCCTGTTTCATCTCCAGGTTCCCTCTCAGGCCCCTCATAGTTGTGGTGTGTCTCAGGGGTAGAAAAAAGAGATTTCTTTAAAAGAACACATACAAAGAGGGGCCATAGATGCTGAGGAAGGGCACCTTGCCTACTGATATCGTAGCGTAAGTGGAAAAGAGGTACCTGCCTGCTGTCCCAGTATGTCGAACGTGTCCACATCAGGGGTTGCCTACTGTGAAGTTATTCCCTGGGTGCCCTCGATTTTGTGGCCAAGGACAGAAGGGGCCGTTGTGTGTCCACGGGTAAAATGGAGGGCTCTGCGGAACCGGCCGGTTAGGCTGGACCTCTCCTATTGGCTCAGAGTTTGTGACCCGTCCCCGTCAGAAGTTCCGGCCAGCCTTGCGGTGGCTGTCTCCATGGTGATTGGGAAGGAAGCCTTAGGCCCCGCACTCAGCCTTCACCTGGCCCACCTGGCCTCTTTACCCTCATCTAGACCGCTGTGTAGATGAAAGAAAGGATGTCGGCCAGTGACCACGTGTCCTCATTTCCTTTGAAGGATTAAGCTCCTTGCCTGGGCAGAAGACAGCCAAGGTCAGCCTGAGCCTAGACACCTAGTGACCTGTGACACTGCAGACAGTGATAGATGTTGATGTCCACGCTCAGGTAGCCGCAGGTGGCGGATCGAGAGTGGTCGGAGGTGAAGTGTTAACTAGAGGTGACACACTGACAAGGGCACGGGCCAAAGGTCGGGAAAAATAGCTGAGGTCGTGGAGCTCTAGCGGAGCCAGTCTAGGGCCGAGGCCTCCCTCCTGTACGTGGCAAAGAGGTGATCCGTATGCCGCCATGCGCAGCCTCTGGACTGCTGGGGCCCTGGATGCCCGGATTTCGGCCTTGTCTTCGGAGAAGTGAGGCACATGCAGCGTGCCACCGGAGGCTGTGGCCCAGCAGAGGGCAAAATCTTGAAAATGCGGGCTTCAGTTGACTTTGCCTGTGCTCTCCTTTGGCTGAGTGCCATCCTGTGTTTCCTAGCAGGAGAAGGCATTCGTGGAGAGAGGCGGATTCCCTGTGTGCAGGCAAAGTGTGTGCTGAGATGATGAGTCGCTGGAGACCGGGGTGGACTCTTCAGACCCAGGATAGGCCTCTGGCAGGTATGTGTCAATGTTTTCTGCCCTTCGCACTCAGCCAGGTATTTGCATACAATGTTACCAGCGGAATTAGTAGTCTCCGGAGAGGCTGCCACGTGTCAGCAAGCTTCACCTGGCCAGGGTCCGCCGGTGATGTAGCTACCCCATCAGTCACTACTCTCTAGACCTTCCAGATAAACTACCAGATCTTGTCTGCCCATGGGCAACCAGTAGAGCCAGAGGCCTTCCCCCTTTGCTCTTTGGTCTCTAGGCACTCTATCAGGCACTCCAAGCTGTGAAGTGACTCAGGGGGGAGAAGGAAGAGATTTCAGAGAATGAACACATCCAGAGAGAGACAGAGAGAGGCAAGAGATGCTGAGTGGGGATGCCTTGCGTAGTGATATCCTGAGGAAAGTGGGAAAGAGGTACCTGGCCTGCTCTGCCAATGCCCTGAAGCAGTCCGCACCAGGGGCTCCCCTGTGCCTGCGTAGGCTTTCCCAGGGTGTGCTCAAATCCTGTGGCCACTAGGTGTCATAGGTCATAATGGAGGGCCCTGTGTCATCTGCCTGGCGGGCCAGATCTCTGCCATTGGCTCAGTCTTGTCACCCGGGCCCATCATAAGCTCCGCCTACTCTTCCGGTGGTGGGACTGTCTCCATGGTGATGGCAAAGGAGCCTTAGTCCCGCCCACCTGGCCTTGACTTCACCTAGCTGGCCTGCTGACCCTCACTCAGACCTCTGTGTTGATAAAAATTAATGTCGGCCAGTGCCCAGGTGTCAGCATCTGGGATAAAGGATTCCGGACCTTGCCTGGGGCAGAAGGCAGCCTAGGTCAGCTGGTACCTGGAAGTCTAGTGACTCGTGACACTGCTGCCAGTGACAGACAAATGGTGACTCCCACACTCACATATCCCCTGGTGGCAGAATGACAGTGATGGGTGGAGAAACATGGCTCCGGAGCACTCGCGCAATGGGGCACCGGCCAAAGGCCAGGGCCAGTAGTGGACGTCGCGGAGCTGAATGGCGAGGCAGTGAAGGGCCCAAGGATTCCTCTTGTATGTGGGAAACATGTCATCCGGGTCCCCACGTCCATAAACCACCGGATTGCTGGGGCCCGGGATGCCAGGATTTCGGCCTTGCCTTCGCAGCCCGGCCACATAGGCAGCCTTCCACCGGAGGCGGGGATATGTAGACAGCAAAAATGTGGAAAATGGCAGTGTCTCCTCGATTTCTCTGGCATCGGCCTTTTTGAGCGGCATGCTTTTTTCCTAGTAGGATGAGGCACCGACGGAGAAAGGCAGGATTATGTGTGCAGGAAAGGTATGTGCTGAGAAGGTGACAAGGTTGAGACCAGGTTGGATCTTTAGTCCCAGGAAGGGCCCCTGGCAGGTGTGGGTCAATGTTCTGTGCCCATCCCACTTGGCGTGGGGAGGTTTACACCATACAAAGCAGCAGCGGAATTATTCTTCCCCCAGAGGTTGCATGTGCCCACAAGCGCCACCTGGCCAGGGTCCGCCCCTACCGTATTGCCCATGTCGATCAACAGAAGCTGAGAGCTTCCAGAGAGACTAACTGCTATTCTCTAGCCACGGGGAAGCGGTACAGCCAGAAGCCTCCCCTGTTTCATCTCCAGGTTCCCTCTCAGGCCCCTCATAGTTGTGGTGTGTCTCAGGGGTAGAAAAAAGAGATTTCTTTAAAAGAACACATACAAAGAGGGGCCATAGATGCTGAGGAAGGGCGCCTTGCCTACTGATATCGTGGCGTAAGTGGAAAAGAGGTACCTGCCTGCTGTCCCAGTATGTCGAACGTGTCCACATCAGGGGTTGCCTACTGTGAAGTTATTCCCTGGGTGCCCTCGATTTTGTGGCCAAGGACAGAAGGGGCCGTTGTGTGTCCACGGGTAAAATGGAGGGCTCTGCGGAACCGGCCGGTTAGGCTGGACCTCTCCTATTGGCTCAGAGTTTGTGACCCGTCCCCGTCAGAAGTTCCGGCCAGCCTTGCGGTGGCTGTCTCCATGGTGATTGGGAAGGAAGCCTTAGGCCCCGCACTCAGCCTTCACCTGGCCCACCTGGCCTCTTTACCCTCATCTAGACCGCTGTGTAGATGAAAGAAAGGATGTCGGCCAGTGACCACGTGTCCTCATTTCCTTTGAAGGATTAAGCTCCTTGCCTGGGCAGAAGACAGCCAAGGTCAGCCTGAGCCTAGACACCTAGTGACCTGTGACACTGCAGACAGTGATAGATGTTGATGTCCACGCTCAGGTAGCCGCAGGTGGCGGATCGAGAGTGGTCGGAGGTGAAGTGTTAACTAGAGGTGACACACTGACAAGGGCACGGGCCAAAGGTCGGGAAAAATAGCTGAGGTCGTGGAGCTCTAGCGGAGCCAGTCTAGGGCCGAGGCCTCCCTCCTGTACGTGGCAAAGAGGTGATCCGTATGCCGCCATGCGCAGCCTCTGGACTGCTGGGGCCCTGGATGCCCGGATTTCGGCCTTGTCTTCGGAGAAGTGACGCACATGCAGCGTGCCACCGGAGGCTGTGGCCCAGCAGAGGGCAAAATCTTGAAAATGCGGGCTTCAGTTGACTTTGCCTGTGCTCTCCTTTGGCTGAGTGCCATCCTGTGTTTCCTAGCAGGAGAAGGCATTCGTGGAGAGAGGCGGATTCCCTGTGTGCAGGCAAAGTGTGTGCTGAGATGATGAGTCGCTGGAGACCGGGGTGGACTCTTCAGACCCAGGATAGGCCTCTGGCAGGTATGTGTCACTGTTTTCTGCCCTTCGCACTCAGCCAGGTATTTGCATACAATGTTACCAGCGGAATTAGTAGTCTCCGGAGAGGCTGCCACATGTCAGCAAGCTTCACCTGGCCAGGGTCCGCCGGTGATGTAGCTACCCCATCAGTCACTACTCTCTAGACCTTCCAGATAAACTACCAGATCTTGTCTGCCCATGGGCAACCAGTAGAGCCAGAGGCCTTCCCCCTTTGCTCTTTGGTCTCTAGGCACTCTATCAGGCACTCCAAGCTGTGAAGTGACTCCGGGGGAGAAGGAAGAGATTTCAGAGAATGAACACATCCAGAGAGAGACAGAGAGAGGCAAGAGATGCTGAGTGGGGATGCCTTGCGTAGTGATATCCTCAGGAAAGTGGGAAAGAGGTACCTGGCCTGCTCTGCCAATGCCTGAACCAGTCCGCACCAGGGGCTCCCCTGTGCCTGCGTAGGCTTTCCCAGGGTGTGCTCAAATCCTGTGGCCACTAGGTGTCATAGGTCATAATGGAGGGCCCTGTGTCATCTGCCTGGCGGGCCAGATCTCTGCCATTGGCTCAGTCTTGTCACCGGGCCCATCATAAGCTCCGCCTACTCTTCCGGTGGTGGGACTGTCTCCATGGTGATGGCAAAGGAGCCTTAGTCCCGCCCACCTGGCCTTGACTTCACCTAGCTGGCCTGCTGACCCTCACTCAGACCTCTGTGTTGATAAAAATTAATGTCGGCCAGTGCCCAGGTGTCAGCATCTGGGATAAAGGATTCCGGACCTTGCCTGGGGCAGAAGGCAGCCTAGGTCAGCTGGTACCTGGAAGTCTAGTGACTCGTGACACTGCTGCCAGTGACAGACAAATGGTGACTCCCACACTCACATATCCCCTGGTGGCAGAATGACAGTGATGGGTGGAGAAACATGGCTCCGGAGCACTCGCGCAATGGGGCACCGGGCAAAGGCCAGGGCCAGTAGTGGACGTCGCGGAGCTGAATGGCGAGCCAGTGAAGGGCCCAAGGATTCCTCTTGTATGTGGGAAACATGTCATCCGGGTCCCCACAATACTATCTCTCTATG